>NW_005362269.1:14656072-14661158 GCF_000412655.1 Myotis brandtii | reverse complement strand
CGGCAAGTCAGGTGGGGAACGTTGGAGTCTGCAGTCACTGAAGCAAGGAAGCCTCATGTTCGCTTCCAGCTGCCTGGCTGCCGGCCGCCATCTTGGCTGACAGTTAATTTGCATAAGGATATGCTGATTAGCCAATGGGAAGGGTAGTGGTCGTATGCCAATTACCATGTTTCTCTTTTATTAGTGTAGATTAGAGACCGGATGCACGAAATTCATGCAAGAGTAGGCCTTCCTTCCCCCAGCTGCCAGCACCAGCTTCCCTCTGGCACCCGGGACCCAGGCTTCCCTCCAGCCGATGGCAGGCACCCGAGACCCGGACTTCCCTTGTAGCTGCGGCTTCATCCGGAAGGTCGTCCAGAAGGACGTCTGGTCTAATTAGTATATTACACTTTTAATATGTATATTTCCTGGAACAGAGCTAGCTCTCTATAAATGTCCCCTCTTGTTATTATGTGGGTGACATGATTCTCACTAATGCCAAATGTCTCACTAAGCCCAGTTGGAGTCCTGCATATCTGAGCTGAACAGAGGAGAAGCAACTTGGAACTGACACCCAGGCACGGGGAAGACAGAGCTGGGGCCTGAGGCTGTGGAAGAACTGAGCAGCCCTGTCCTCAAGGCTCTAAATCCCTCAGCCCACATCATTGGGACAGCTTCTTGGCCCCCACATCTCAGGTTCCGTTCTAGAGGGATCACCTGCTTCAGGCAGCCGGGGAGGTAGGGCCTCTGCCAGGATGTCACTCATAATTTGAGCAAAAGATATTGTGTTTGCTTTTTCTCCTACTTACTGACACTTTATCCACAAAGTCACAGACAATGTGGAATAGTGGCCTCTCTGGGCAGTTTCCATGTGTGGGGGGAATTTTCTTACACAACTTTGGCTGCACAGTCATATTAACCAACACAGACAGGGCCTCTCCCCTGATGAACTCCACCTGGCTTTGAACACCTGCCAGAACTTAGGATGTTATTCTTGGATGAGGCTGTACTTCTCTAGGAGCAGGCCAACCCCTTCATTTATGGATGACTGAACTGAGGCCCAGAGTGAGATGCAACCTGCATGAGATCACAGGCAAATTAGTGCAAGAGGCAGGATTCGAACTCAGGCTTCCAGATTCCCAGACAAGTGCTAGTTCTACTTTGCCACAGTTCCAGTAGGCAACCACTTTCTTTTCAAATCCCAACCTGAATCCATCGGCTGCGCCTGCCTGGAGCCTTCTACACAGGAGGGTGGTAAGGCCACATTCAGGGTGGTCACAGCTGTGATTGATTAGCAGTGTCGGCCACATTAGGAGAGTGGGGCCAGGTAGTGCACCTATCCCTTATCCTTAACGTAAGCCAAGAGAAGCACCACTCATGGTGCAGTTTCTATCTTAAGCCACAAGTAGGAAGGAGAATCTAAAGTGTTAGGTTAAGTGTGTGTGTTTGGGGGGGGGGTGCACCAGAATCACCCGAGGCACTTGTAAAAATATACACCTCAGTACCAGGTCATCAGAGACTCTGAAACATACGTGAGTACACCAGCTGCATGGGTGGTCCTGGGGCACGATCGTGTTGGGCAGCCATCGCTGGGCCCTGGCTGTCAAAGTGGGCTTGAGAGCCAATAGCATGGGCATCGCCTGGGAGCTTTGTGGAAATTCAGAGGACCCCAGGCCCCAGCCCAGCCCTCCTGCACCGGGATCTCCATGTGAACAAGGTCCCCAGGGTGGAGGTGTGCACCCTGGTGGGAAGGATGCTCACGAGATACTCACAAGGCCCTTCACAGCCAGTCCGACAGCACATGCTTTCAATGGGGCTGAGATTATCAAAAACATCTGCTTGACCTGAAGAGATTACATAACTCAGGCTTCCAGATTCCCAGACAAGTGCTAGTTCTACTTTGCCACAGTTCCAGTAGGCAACCACTTTCTTTTCAAATCCCAACCTGAATCCATCAGCTGTGCCTGCCTGGAGCCTTCCACACAGGAGGGTGATAAGGCCACAAGTAGGAAGGAGAATCTAAAGTGTTAGGTTAAGTGTGTGTGTTTGGGGGGGGGGTGCACCAGAATCACCCGAGGCACTTGTAAAAATATACACCTCAGTACCAGGTCATCAGAGACTCTGAAACATACGTGAGTACACCAGCTGCATGGGTGGTCCTGGGGCACGATCGTGTTGGGCAGCCATCGCTGGGCCCTGGCTGTCAAAGTGGGCTTGAGAGCCAGCAGCATGGGCATCGCCTGGGAGCTTTGTGGAAATGCAGAGGACCCCAGGCCCCAGCCCAGCCCTCCTGCACTGGGATCTGCATGTGAACAAGGTCCCCGGGGTGGAGGTGTGCACCCTGGTGGGAAGGATGCTCAGGAGATACTCACAAGGCCCTTCACAGCCAGTCCGGCAGCACATGCTTTCAACGGGGCCGAGATTATCAAAAACATCTGCTTGACCTGAAGAGACTACACAGACCTGGGACGGAGTGAGGTTAAGCCTTTGACCTTAGGACAGTGATGGCGAACCCTTTGAGCTCGGCGTGTCAGCATTTTGAAAAACCCTAACTTAACTCTGGTGCCGTGTCACATATAGAAATTTTTTGATATTTGCAACCATAGTAAAACAAAGACATATTTTTGATATTTATTTTATATATTTAAATGCCATTTAACAAAGAAAAATCAACCAAAAAATGAGTTCGTGTGTCACCTCTGACACGCGTGTCATAGGTTCGCCATCACTGCTTTAGGGTGTCTCAGCAATATTTTCAACATTCAGCTGCCTTCTTCCTGGACCAGCTGACTGAGCCTTCTCACGGCTGGTCAAAGGGCATTTGATTTTTTTTTAATGAACCTTATTATTTCTTCAAATGTACTTTGCATCCGCCTTACTGTTGCTTACATAAACACAGACAGGTTTCCCCAAATTGTCCTCATCTCACATCCAGAGAACATCTTTACCTTGACCTTCTCCTACTCCAGTGGCTTTGTATGCCCTTCGGAGAACAGTGGCTTGTTTGTGAATAAGAGTTTTGATCTTTTGTTGCTTCCAATAGTGGGTGTGTGTGATGTGTATGATGAACAACCTTTACATTTGAAATACGGTGGGAAGGAATATTCTCCCTGGGAAAGTTTACTTGATTTCTAGTTTTCTAGGTACCATTTGTGTGGTCCTCCCTCCCCCAAGTCCCAAAGTGAATTGCCCTTATGTCTGGTGTGGCTACATCAGAGTTTGTGTTGTACAGACCAGCAGCTCGCTGCCTCGCTCGTTTGCTGGCATGGATACAACCCAAAAGTTTTGCTGACTGATCTCTCCTCTTGCTTCTCGAGCAATGGAAGACCAGATTCAGTGGGAGTCACAGCCCCAAATCTGAAATCTTAGCCACCTGTGGAAACATCCTTTCAGGGTTTGCGGGGAGGAGTAGAGGGGGCAGGAAGGACGGTTCTATCACATGTCACAGAACAGAATTTAAGCAGACTCATCCTTGGGATCCCTTCCCTGCTGGTGCTCTGCTGGCTCTTATCTTCCTCACATCAAAACAGTCTCTAAGATCCCCACTCTTGCCCAACCAGTGTGGCTCAGTGGTTAAGCGTCGACCTATGAACCAGCAGGTCACCGTTCAATTCCTGGTCAGGGCACATGCCTGGGATGCAGGCTCGATCCCCAGTGTGGGGCGTGCAGGAGGCAGCCAATCAATGATTCTCTCTCATCATTGATGTTTCAATCTCTCTCCCTCTCCCTTCCTCTCTGACATCAATAAACATATCTTTTTTTTTTTAATCCCCGCTCTTACCTTGAACCTTTCAGCAGTGGCCTGAAGTCCACTGTCCTTTCTGGGCCCAACAGAGTTTTGGAGTTGGGCTTTGGGGTGACATATTCCCCCAGCATGCCCCTTGCATGCACAGTTCAAAAGCCGTGTGATACTGGAGTGTGTCTCAGCGTGTAGTGAGGGCCAGGGATTTGGCTCATGCCCTCCCCATCTCTTCGCCTTCAAAATAGCCTGGCCCAGCAACCTGAGCCTGTTGCCTGGGAGAGGAAGGTGCAGTGGGGGAGAGCAGCAAGCAGTTTAGTCCAAACCATTAGTATTCACCACTCTGAGGAAGCAGCCCACGGAGTCCCTCTTGGGAAGCCTCCGGGGAGCTCTGCTGTCTAACCTGCAAAAACAGAAAAATAATTTTCTTTTCAGAAACGCCAGGCTACCCAATTGATTTGCTAATGGGTTCTGGCAGCCTTTGTATTAGTCTGAGAAGCCATTCAGACCACCACTGACAATGTCATACTTATAAATTGCTCTTGATAAAACCTGCACATCAAAATTAAATAGGAAACACCTGGCGAGCTGGCCCCCACCGTGGGGAAGGCCAGGAGTGCCCTGGTGGCGGAGAAGTGAGGCCAGGAGGCATTCGGAAGTCTCTAGAGACAGAGGTGGTGTTGGGGAGCGGGGGGCGGGCAGGGACCTAGGACTTAGGACATCAGGTCAAATCTGACCACATAGTCGCTTTTTAAAAAAATGTGTCACCATTAAAAATCCAAAGTTTTTGTTTTGCTTGAAAATCAGAAGATTTGGTCACCAGGAGCCACATCTTTTATTTTTTAATTATATTTTATTTTTATTGTTGATACTATTACAGATGTCCCCCATTCCCTTCCTTTGCCCCTCTGCACCCAGCCCAGCACTGCCCTCCCTCTGGCCCCCACCACATCTCTGTGGGTGTCCATGGGTTGTGCATCTATGGCAGCCATCAGCGAGAGCAACTGTCCCTTATTCTTCATGGTACCAACCAAGGGCTCCTTCCAGCCGCTTCCTCTTCCGTCTCACCCACAGCCCCTGCTGGTGTGGGAGTTTGAATTCCCTTTGATTTTAGGCTTTGGAGACTGAGAACCTTGGCTTCAAATGACCTTAGAAAGGTCACATGCTGTCTTCAAGCCTCGGTTTTCTCATCTGTGAAATGGAGGCGATATGCCCACTTGACTTAAAATGTGATGACGTTGGAAAGGAATGTTATTCCTTCCTCTTAAGGAGCTCTCCTTACTCTCCAGGAGTGTTTTCGCTCCCCAGGCCCCAACCGAAACTAAGCCACTGTTCCTAAAAAAAAAAAAAAAAAAAAAAAAAGACATA
>NW_005362269.1:14629876-14655007 GCF_000412655.1 Myotis brandtii | reverse complement strand
CTGTGGGTGTCCATGGGTTGTGCATCTATGGCAGCCATCAGCGAGAGCAGCCGTCCCTTATTCTTCATGGTACCAACCAAGGGCTCCTTCCAGCCGCTTCCTCTTCCGTCTCACCCACAGCCCCTGCTGGTGTGGGAGTTTGAATTCCCTTTGTTCTTAGGCTTTGGAGACTGAGAACCTTGGTTTCCAATGACCTTAGAAAGGTCACATGCTATCTTCAAGCCTCGGTTTTCTCATCTGTGAAATGGAGGCGATATGCCCACTTGACTTAAAACGTGATGACGTTGGAAAGGAATGTTCTTCCTTCCTCTTAAGGAGCTCTCCTTACCTCCTTACTCTCCAGGAGTGTTTTCGCTCCCCAGGCCCCAACCGAAACTAAGCCACTGTTCCTAAAAAAAAAAAAAAATATAGGCATAGTAATAGCTAGCGCGAGTGGAGAGCCTTGCATGCCAGACCCGCTTCTCCCGTCCGCATCCATCCTGGGTCCCTCCCAGCCCAGCAGAGTTAGGGCTGTTCTCCCTGGTCTATTGATGAGTCCAGGACCCAGGGAGGCGGTCGCCAAAGCATTCTACCACCTTCCACGGCCTCCTTCCTTCCTGAGCCGGAGCTTCTAGAATAAGACAATTTCCAGTGAATTGTTGGGCTCTGGAGCGACACCTGTTTCCTCAGAGCAGAAATGACACCTTTGAAGTAAGTTCTTCTCAGCTCCCCGCTCCACAGGAAAAACCTACTTGGGGGCCCATTACGGCTGCTTCTAGGCGTGGTCAAATTGGATGCTATATAGCATTATTTCTTTGGTTCTCAGCTGCCGGCAGCAGGAAAAACGTTTGAAGGGCAAATAAATATTTATGGATGAGGGCTCTTCGTGCACAGTAAATGTTTGAGTCTGTTGCCCCAATTCCCTGGGCCGAGAGTCAATTATGGAGCCCGGAAGAGTGTGGGAGCGAGTGTGATCCAGCACCTACGTTCATCGCTCATCGGCAAGGTGACTGCGAGCATCCCCCGCTGCAGCTCTGGGCTCTGGGCTCTGGGCCCTGCGCGGAGATAACAGCTTCTGAAGCGCGCAGGTGCCCGGAGACCTGCTCAGTGCTCTGCGCTAATGATCTCATTTAATTGCCACAACGCGTCCTTTCACAGACAGAGCCTGCTGAGTTTGTTTCCGACTGACCTGTCCTGTGCAGACATGGGCAAAGAAAGAGGAGCTAATGTTCTCCCTGCTCTTTCTCCCTGTCCCCTCCTAACGGCAAGCTCCTTGAGGACTTTCTGGGAGGATACTAGTGCTAAGCTGCTGTGGGGCCCTTCCTAGGGGCAGGCCCTCTGCTAAGCACTTGCTGCTTCTTTGAATCCTCCCGAAAACCCTCATGACGTGGGCATAATCGTTCCTCAGAAATGCATGCTGAAGGAATGAGTGACAATCGTACCAATCTGCCCGCAGCCATGGTAGCTGGAGAAGAAACATCCCTTTGGGTTGTACCTACCAGTAAATCTCTATGGAAAGGGTATCCGAGGGTATCCGAGCAAAGACCACCCCCCCGTCAGATCCACTTGCTATGCACAGAAAGGGTGTTGTCCTCTGTCAGGTCCACCTCCCCATTTCTCTCTCTCTCTCTCTCTCTCTCTCTCTCTCTCATTTTTCCTTTTCTTACTGTCTTTTCCTTTGTCTTTTCTTCCTCGTAATCTTTCCTTTCCTTTGGATCTCATTTTTTCCTACCCTCTTCATTCTCTTCTATACTCTTTGGCATTTCCTGTTCCTCTCCCTCCTCTGCGACCCCTTCCTTCCTTCTCTCCCTCCTCTTCCTTCCTCCTCCTCTCTATTTTCCTTCTCCTCCTCATCTTTCTCCGGCTCCCCACAAAGTCAGCCCTCAGGTCTCCAAGATTGCAGGGGAAACGTTTGCAGGCATTTCTGAGGATGATGGAGCTGGGGAGGCGTGCAGCAGCTCGGGGGAAGTAATACCAGATGTGCCTCTGGTGCCAACAATCAGCCCGAATGTAAACTGTGCCGAGCGCCAGCAATAAAGCTCGCGCAGCTGGCGTGCCGGGAATGCCAGAGGGAGGGAGTGCGGCCTCGCTTCCTAGCCAGAGAGGGCTCAAATCTGGTCTTTGCGTATATTTATGCCTCCATATCCTTTTTTTGCTTCTTCAGGAAGGCGATCCATCTTCCCCCAAGTTTATTAAAGGCCGTTTTCCAACACCACTTATGAAATATTACAGGCAGCCCCATGATTCATAGCCTCATTTATAACCCACAGCACTTGGGAACTTTGGGGGAATATTTCTCATTAAATCTATTTCCCAAGTCTTTGGAGTTGTCTCCTACTTCCCCAAGAAACACCCGGAAATTCAAGACAGGTGTGAGCAGCGGGGGAAGGTGGGTCTCCTGGTGTGGAGCCTGGATGACGGGGCGAGGAAGTGCAGGGAGGAGAGTGGTGCCGGTGACCTTCCACCTGGTTCTCAGGGCCGTGGGTGTGTTGCCCACACAGCAGTCTGTGCACCTGAGAACCTCGGTCCCTTTGCCCTCGGGTCTGCATCTTCTCTGGCAGAGGTCTCTCCGGGTGAGAGCGTGGCTCGTGGACGGGTAGACAGACAGAGTGACAGATCCGGCAGGCCAGGTGTCAGCACCCTGGTCAGCAGGGCCCCTGGTTAGGAAGCAGGCTCCCTTCTGGAAGGAGCAGGCCAGCAGCCCCGAGCTCCTTTCTTGGACTTTGCCGTCAAACGCTGCAGCTCCTTCCTGTTGCCTGAGTGACATTTTTCTTAAACCTGGTTTACAGCTGGGAATAAGTTGTTCCTTGAACCAGGTGACATGAAGTCGCTAGGCCTTAAATTCTCGGCCAAGTATCTGTAAGAAAGGTTTTCACGAAAACTTCTGTGCTCTGACCATTTTACAAACACAGTGGCGTGGCTGCCCTGCTGAGCACAGGAAGGGAGAAACCCTCTACCCATAGTAGCTGCCTGCCAGGCCTCTGCCAGGGCCTGACTTTCCTCTGGTGGTGCCATCTCCCGAGATAGAACCTGGCTTTGATCACATAGTCCCCTCCTGCCACCTATGATTTAGGTGTGCCATAGTCTACAGCTGCAGGGTGCAGCATAACTCACTGAATTTAGAAAAAAACAAAACCACACAGGCTCAGTGTTTGTTTTTATATTTATATATTGGGTCATAAAGGGTAATAGTCAACTTAGGGAATTTAACTCTGTGTGCTGAGCAGCAAGAGGTAGATCAATCGTTTAAACACTGGGGCGGGGTTACCCGCCATGCTGGTCAGTGTGTGCCTGGGGTGAGCCTGAGATGGGAAGCAGGAATCTGCTCCTCACCCCACCCCACGTCCTTGGGTGGCAGTGTTTTGAGACAGATTTTCTGTTTTTTGTAATATGGGTCCTTTCCTCTTTATTGTATTACTAGAGGCCCAGTGCATGAATTCATGCACGGGTGGGGTCCCTCAGTCTGGCCAGCATTGGGGCCAATCAGGGCGGTCTCGCTCAGTTGTCCCTCCCCACAGGAGGTTGGCCGGCCGGGGGGAGGGACTGGGGGAGGTTGGCTGTGGAAGTGCACTGACCACCAGGAGGCAGCTCCTGCATTGAGCGTCTGCCCCCTGGTGGTCAGTGTGCATCATGGCAACAGGTCAACCGGTCGTTCAGTCACCCGGTCATTTGGTCGACTGGTTGTAATGGTCACTTAGGCTTTTATATATATAGATATAGATAATGGAGGGTGGCAAACTATGGCCTGGGAAATTGCTTGTTTTTGTAAATAAAGTTTTATTGGAGCACAGCCATGCTCAGGGAGTCGGGGGCTGCCTTCATGTGCAACAACAGAACTGAACAGTGGTGACAAAGGCTGTAGGACCCACAAGGCCTAAAATATTGACCATTGGCCCCTTAAGAAAAATGCCCCCATCCCTGATTCATGTATCAACATGTACATATGACTATCCAGAGCTGTGTACTCAGAACCATCCGCTGCAGTGTTCTCTGGTTGATTTAAGGGAATTTCAAGGGCAATGTTACCTCGCTGTGACTCTGCTTTACACACTGGCTTATGTGAGGAAGAGTTCCCAGAAAGCTCCCCTGGACCGTGGCACCGTGGTGGTGGTGAGTGTGTCATGGTGGTGGTTTTCACCTGATCTGGTCAGCTATGTCTGGCCTGACATGTATGTGGTCTTGGTGTTTGTTTGGGGAGAATTCTCGGAGGAAGTCTTCTCCAGAGGATGGGCTGGCTATAGGAAGAGAGAGACCATCCCTGCGATGAACGGTCCCCATGATGCCTGGACTTGCTGTGGCTGGTGCTCTGGGGACAGTTATTGAGAGGGAAGCTTAGCTTCACCAAACCAGGTCAGGTTGGTTCAGAGTTAAAAGCAGAGAATTCCCCTTGGAACACTCCCTGGGGAAGGGGATCTCACAGGTCAGTGTGTCCAGCCAGGGGCTCCTAGTCTTGATGGTGTTGCCGGCAGCCCTGAAGCCTCCCTCTGCCTGGACGGGTGGTGGTCCCCTCCCTCCTTGGGCAGGGATGCAGGGCAGTCCGGGGTCCCTTTCATGTGGCCTCTGTGGGCCTGGGGCCTGCGCAGCATCTCAGCCCCACCACCTCCTGGCCAAAGCAGGTAGCAAGGGGCCTGTGGAGTGAAGCGGGGGTGCCCAGGCTGCAGGCAGAGCTCTGCTGGCAGCTCCTGAGGGATTGGGGAGCATGCAGGAACACAGTGGGCAGACAACACCCCCGGCCATGGATGGAGAATGGGTAGACACCTGCCCAAATGCCCTCAGAAATGGCCCTGCAGAGGCGAGGATCTGTTTTCCCTCTTGCTGCATTTCTCTTTCAGCCTTTTAATTTATGTCGCCCCTGGTGTCTGCTTCAGTGTTTAAAGGCTTTCATGTTTCTCTCTGTCTCTGTCGCCCCTGGTGTCTGCTTCAGTGTTTAAAGGCTTTCATGTGTCTCTCTGTCTCTGTCAGTCCGTGTGTGTGTGTGTGTGTGTGTGTGTGTGTGTGTGTGTGTAGGGTCTGATTGTGTGTGGTGCATGTTCCTCACTTCCATAGACAACCTTTACTCTACAGTACAAATCAAAGCAAAGGGCACAGCCCAGTGAACATGGGTGATAAAGTGCTAGGGGGAGACATAGTAGCAATAATAAGACACCCTGGCACATGTGCCATTTGCTGGTGAAGCCTTTTTTCTAGAGGGAAGTACTGAGCTAATTTTTAGTTCCAGAAGCACCTTTTTATCATCAGGTGGTGCTGATAAAAGACTTCATGAATGGGAGGAGTTTGGAGCTGCTATGTATTCAAGTTAGAGACACCTTCCCTAAGCGCTGGAGTCACTGAGCCAAAGGCTGGGGGAGGAGGAGAGTAAGGGGAGGGCATGGAGCTGGTGTAGCAGGACCCGGGCAGGCTGCAGGGGGTCCTGACCTACAAGCCCCAGGCCCATCTCTGAGATTCAGGGTCTGTGTGCTTGAAGCCAGCCCGGAACCTGCAATGGAGCCGGCGGTCCCTGCGTCACCCAGCCTCTCCCCTGGATGTCACTGTTGTGCTGTGTGAACGGCGCTGGGGAGCACTTAGGAGCCGGGAAACCCCCCTGGAAGCGCAGCCCTGAGGGCTGGGGGAGGCCTGGTAGGAAAAGGCAGGCAGGGATGGGCCTATTTGCAAGCATTTGGGAGGTGGGGGCTCCATGTCCCCAGGCCGAATGGTGCTGCCCCATGATAGCGGGTAGGGGGTAGGGGTTACAGGAAGGCTCTATGGTCCAGCATGTCCTGGGGCAGGACTGCTTCTCTAGCACGAGGAGGCAAGGGTGGCTGAGAGAACTGGGGTCAGCCAAGCACACCCCCACCCACACAGCCCCTCTCAGGCCCGAGTCACCACGTCAGAGCAGTGGAGGAGGTTCCGGGCCAGCGCGTGCTCTGGTCAAGGGCACGGCTGTGAGCTCACACCCCGGCCTCTCTACGCAGGCCATGAACTTGGGGAAGCTGCCTCTGGCCTCAGAGCCAGGGTCCCACCACCGGCATTAAATGGGACTCCCGCGCAGCATGAAGAATTAAATGGGACTAATGCACACGAAACGTAATACACACCGTGCGGCTGCTATTCTCACAAGGAATTTAGAGAGAGGACGCAGAGAGCCTTCCAAGGCCTCAGCCCGGGAGGAAAAGCTTGTCTCTAATCCAATCATGAAAGGAAGCCCTGGCTCACAGATTAGAGCAAATCAAGAGATTTGGCCCAGACCTACCAGGACCAGTGCCCTCCTTTCCTCTCGCTTGGTTTTGAGTTTCCTGAGAGGCCGCCACCTCCTCACGGAGCCACATGTGGGTGTGTTTTGATCTGGGTGTTGGGAGGACGCATCCGAGTTGAGCCCTAAAGCAGTCAGGGGATTTTCTTTCCAGTCTCCGTGTTGATACATTTGAAGTAACTGGAAGCAGACCTAGCACATAGGAAAAGGCAAGCCCGCGAACTGAGCTCCACGCAGGGTCTCTGAGCTGAGGAGCGAGGAGACCCCGTGACTGAGGGAGGCCAGACCGTCTGCCTCTCCGGCGCCCTGAGAGGGGACTCCATCCAGAAGCCTTTGCGCTCCTTTCGGTTTTCCTCCCTGGAATGAGATGTCACATTATAAATTAGTGAAACAGCACCAATACCAACCAGTGTGGTGCGGCTTCGGGCAGTGTGAGCGTTTTCCCAACCTAGCACATAGGAAAAGGCAAGCCCGCGAACTGAGCTCCACGCAGGGTCTCTGAGCTGAGGAGCGAGGAGACCCCGTGACTGAGGGAGGCCAGACCGTCTGCCTCTCCGGCGCCCTGAGAGGGGACTCCATCCAGAAGCCTTTGCGCTCCTTTCGGTTTTCCTCCCTGGAATGAGATGTCACATTATAAATTAGTGAAACAGCACCAATACCAACCAGTGTGGTGCGGCTTCGGGCAGTGTGAGCGTTTTCCCAGAGTCTCGCTCCCGTGACAGGAGCTGCCAGTTTTACCAGCGCCCACTCCCCGCACACACGTTGAGTCAGAGAGAGGTACCACTCCCCTCCTCCCGCCTCCGCTCCTCTGGTATCACAGGCCCTTTCGGTTTTCCTCCCTGGAATGAGATGTCACATTAAAAATTAGTGAAACAGCGCCAATACCAACCAATGTGGTGCGACTCGGGCAGTGTGAGCGTTTTCCCGGAGTCTCGCTCCCGTGACAGGAGCTGCCAGTTTTACCAGCGCCCACTCCCCACTCCCCGCACACATGTTGAGCCAGAGAGAGGTACCACTCCCCTCCTCCTGCCTCCTCTCCTCTGGTATCACAGGACCCTCCCAGGTGGGGTCCTGCCACTCTAGCTCATCAGCATCCTTTAGGTGATTGGAGGCACAGACCCCTCTATGCATTGAAATGGGCATATTGAAGTGGGCCCACCATTCTCAGCTCAGAGAAAGTTAGGGATTCAAGTGGGAGGCCCCCTTGGTATTAAAGAGCCATCTAGTCCCCACACACGAAGCAGCTGGGGCCGGCAAGCCCAGGCTTGCTCACCACTCCCACCCTTAGACAGTCAAAGAGCAAACTGGGAGTGGAAGGACCCCTTCCGTTTACGCCCGCACGTGGTATTTTGTGGAAGAGCCACACTTAAGGGGTCAAAGAGCCGCATGTGGCTCGCGAGCCACAGTTTGCTGACCACAGCTTTAGGTGATTGGAGGCACAGACCCCTCTGTGCATTGAAATGGGCGTATTGAAGTGGGCCCACCATTCTCAGCTCAGAGCAAGTTAGGGATTCAAGTGGGAGGCCCCCTTGGTATTAAAGAGCCATCCAGTCCCCACATACCCCTTGCTCACCACTCGCACCCTTAGAGTCAAAGAGCAAACTGGGAGTGCAAGGCACCCCTTTGGTTGGATTGTGCATTGGGATTTCTGTTTTTGAGGGAACACCTTTGGCATCTTAATTCCATAATCACTGACTCAACCCGTGTTCCCTCTTTCTGAGCGTTGCGGGCCTAGTGCCCCGAGAGCGGCCTGTGTCTTTGTGTCTGAGGGAGATGGGAGCAGAGGCGAGTGTGGCATGCTCGGTGGGGGGAGGCAAATTGGAAAATGAGGAGGGAAGCAGTGCCCACGCAGCTGCAGAATTGTTCGAAACCATTTTCTCAACTGGGCTAATTGCTCCTCCCCATGGTGCAGAGACACCGACGCCTCTGAAGGCTGCCTTTCCTTATTGCCAGGAGCAGCCTATTAGGAGAGACAGATAGATTGCTACCAGGAGCAGCGGCTCTCCACCTCTCTCCCCTTCCCCTCTATCTCAGTTCTCTCCCGCTTGCACCCCTGTTCCCCCCCCACCACCACCAAGATAGAGCTCATGTGACTCTCTCCGCAGGCCTCAGCTTTATCACTGGGAAGGGTTGTCAGTGATAGGAAGGGGGGCGGGCAGACTCAAACCAGCTCTGCCTGAAGAGTAGGAATAATTACGAAATCTCAGGCCGTTATCCAATTACTTTGACATGTGGCCATTCTAGGGAGTTCTAACTGGATTACGTTCATTATAAAAAGATTAGTCCTAGGATGGGGACTGTGCATAACAAAGTGAACCTTCAGAATGTGCGCTGCTGGGCCACCCAGGACTTTGGGGGTAAAACCGAGTGAATGGGTTTGTTTATTGAATTACCGCTTAGGGATTCACCAAGGTGTTTTGTTCAGATAGAGTTTGTGGCTTAAAGCAACTGTCAGCAGTTTCTGTTTGTTTTCCCTTTCTCAACACGGTTCTTCAATGCCATTGTAGCTATTGTCAGAGCACTAATTCCAGATGTCTGTCCCTAATGTTCTGTGTGAGAGTGGAGGGGAGATTATTGATCAGAGTGGATCGGAGACCCACGGCCTCATGTATTATTCATTCACTGTGTGCATATGAGCCTGTCTGGAGAGAGTGTGTGCCCGTGTAATACGCTGTATTTGCATAATGTTTCGTAGCTTTACAAAGCACTTTCACATTTCTCATTTGACCCACACAGCGATGCTTTGGGATAGATAGGCATTATGATGATGCTTTTACAGATAATGAAAATGGGACTCAAGAGAGGTTAATCCATGGTCACCCAACTAGATGGTTCCAGAACTGAGGTTACTGCTCACAACTGCTCCTCCTAGCCTAGCATTCCACAAACACATGTGAACACAGTTTACATGTGTATTTTAAACATAAAAGTTGTGTTCAGTTCATGGCAGTTTACTATTTGTATTAACCAACTTGGTTGAGATCAGTTTTCTTCCTCTATTTACCATGAGAAATATATCAGGTATCAGTTTTGAACAACTAATTGAGTTGCTAAATACTTTCTTCCCGAGCTGAGGAAAATTTTGCATGAAGAAAACATCATGGACCTGTTCTTTGAGGGTTACCCCAAACCATTCTCCTGGCATATTCATTAGAGTCCATCTTTGAAGAAATTGGTCATCACTTCACCTTCCTAGAATAAATGCTGGAGCCACTTCTGAGGATCTGGGAGTTAGAAATATGGATATTAGGGTCAGTGAAAAGTTGTAAATTACCAGCCAGTCTCTTGTAATTTCACTTAGCATGACTTAGTTTATTGGGGCCCCAAGCTCCTCTGGTAAGAATTAAAACTCTGAGTAGGGCCTGGCTGGCGTGGCTCAGTGGTTGAGTATCCACCTATGAACCAGGAGGTCACAGTTGGATTCCTGGTCAGGGTACATGCCTGGGTTGCAGGCTTGATCCCCAGTGTGGGGTGTGCAAGAGGCAGCTGATCAATGAGACTCTCTCATCATTGATGATTCCATCTCTCTTTCCCTCTGAAATCAATCAATTGATCAATCAATCAATAAATCTGAGTAGGTATATCTGAGCTCCTTATGTCTTTAAGGGATCAGCAATGCCTTGACTTCTCCCTCCTAAACCCAGTGCAACCATTGCTAATGGGTCATCACGCACTTCTCTACTTAGTCTGAGCTTGAACTTCCAACACATCTCAAAACTGACCTCCAGGCAGCCACCAGCAAGCGCCAAGAATTGGCTAGCAAGTTGGCATCTCTTTACACATCCTGACCCTGGGCTCTGGTGACCTCACAAAACTCCAGAGGCCTTGAGAGGCACAACCGGACCAGCCGGTCAGTCCCTTTTGGCCTCATTTGGTGGTCAGCAATTCAGGACCCCCAAGGAAGGTCAAGGAGACTATGATCAAAAACTCTTTAGATTTAGGAGACTGATATATTCAGGGTGTAATTACAGTGAAGATGAGGGCAGAAGCTAACTTGCCAGGAAAGAAAGGTGTGTGCATGAGCAGAAATCTGGATTGCTACAGGCAATTGATTCTATATACCTTTTCCCCAAGAGAACTACACATAGATACAGCATTTTGTACAAATATTTAGTCCTTAAAGCACTTATAGCTTGCAATCAAGGTTAAAGAAGCAAGCAAACAAACAAAACCAATATAGACTGTTGAAGTATAATCAGGACTCGCATCTACAAATAATAGAACCCAAATTCAAAATGACTTTTCCAAAAAAGGAAAGGAAAGTTATTGGCTCATAAAACTAAAAATTCAAGGGGTTCCAGAAAGGCTGAACCCTAAGTAGTTTAATAATGTCATTGGGACTTTTTCTACATGGTGGCTCCCAGTATCTCTACATTTGTCTCTTCAGCATGGAGTTTGGCAGAAGAAAAAGAGCCCCCTCCCCCATAGTTCCTATGAAAGTTCTGGGACTTCTTATTATGGTTGGGTCTAGCTTGGTCATGTGTCCACAGTTGCTAGGGATGCAGCTGGGCCAGGCCTGGGCTGTGTGGTCTCCCTGGAGACTGGCCCTGTTCCCTTCCCCACTCCATATACCAACTACTTACATTAAGAATGGTGCAGATATGGTGGATTGGAGGGACAGCTAACAGGCTCTCAATTGACTGCTTGTTATATACCAGGCCATGCTAGATGCTAAAAGAAGACATCACAGATAGGTCCAAGGCTTAACAATTTGCAGACTCTTTTTGTATAAATAGTCTTATTTAATCCTGAAAAACACCACAAGATAAATATTTTTATTATTACCATTGTACAGAGGAGAAAAGTTGTGTTCAGTGGCGGGTCTGTAACCTACTCAAGTAGCTGTAACCTACTCAAGTAGACCTGGCTATTGGCCTTTGACTTATCCAGCTCCCAAAACTGGGCCCTTCCCATGATTCTTGTGTCTGGGGAGATGAGAATATTAACATGGAAGTTACAACTCCTCACTCTTTTATCTGAAAGAGGCAAGTTAGAGACTGGATTTCTATTTGTTTTTCTACTTAGGAACAAGCCTTGAACCCAACATTCATGATAAGAAGGAGTGTACTTAGATACAACATAGAAATGACACTATCTATAGTTTATTGAGCACTTACTATGTGCCAGGCACTGTGTAAGCACTTTACAAAGAATATCCCATTAATGCTAAAAGGTATCCTATGGAATAGCCCTTCTTACTCTTATTAGAGAGCAGAGAAAATCAAGTCTCAGATGGGTGACATGACCTACTCTAGTTAGCATGTGGAGCCAGAGTTTGAACTCAGCTCTGACTCTGCTGTGCTTCCAATTGAGAGCTGAATGGACCTCACGTCTTGATTTCAGTCACTGACTGATTAGAACGCGTCAGAAAACCGGGTAGAGATGGGAGACAAGAAAAGCATCCATCGCGAACTTTGTGGAGCCCAGAAAAAGTGGAACAAAATTAGATTGTAGACAAATTCCTGGTGAGTCAAAAGGCCTGAATAATGAGAAACAAATAAGCAGGCAAACAAGAATATCGCCTTTCAAAGATTTCCCAAGTGAAAACTGACTAGGTTTTAATTGTCCAAGCCCCCGGGGCTAGTTCGCTTTCCTACGGGCGTCTTGTGTTTGACTTGCTCCTATAACTCACTCCGGAATGACAACAGTCCTCGGGGGTCCTGAGTGCTTCCATCTGCAGACCCGGGCAGACCAGCCAGAGCCTCACTAAGACACCGTGTTCCTCCTCACAGCCCCATCCTTTGCCACGTCTGCTTGCTGCAAACCGCATTCTTAACATCGTTTATACTAGTCAAGGTACATGTCTCATGACTACACTGGCAGCTCTCAATTTATTAGGCTTATTAGCAAATAAAACTGTCCTGAAAAGCCCAGATTTGATATCTGGAAGATTCATGTCGGGATTGATTTAATGCAACCTGCCTAGTAGTTTATTTCACATCTCCAGGTTGGAACTAAATCACCCTCGTCTTGTTGATACCTTTAATATGATGGTTGGTGTTTGCAAAATAGGCCAGGCTGTGAAAGAATCTGAAGACTCTAGTTGCTTCCATTTATTTTTTTTAACAGAGATGATAAAAGTACTTTATAACTGTATGTGTCTTGGAGATTCTGGGGTGGTTGTTTTTTTCCTGCTTTGCTATCAGGGACGTCGTTTGAATAGAAATGGTGATAAATATAGTCAAGCATGTGGTCCTTCTTAATTGCTTATCTGCAGCCACAGCGTGGGAAATCACCCCCTTTGTCTGGCATCACCGCTCTGCAGGAAGGACCATGACATCTGGCATTCAACATGACAAACCTGTAGGAGCGCCATCCAGAAACATTCCATCATTTCCGTCTTCTCGTTCTTAAGCCCTGGGCAGCCATCATACTTCTTCAAGACAAAGACCCGAACAGAACAAACCTGCTATTACCAAGCCAGCCAGTGGCACTTACCAAGGGCTATTACCTCCGTTAGCATTTTTCACCTGCATCTCATTTGACACTTCTCGTTTATGGCCTGACAGTTTTATTTAGCTTTTCCCTCATCCTCCCCCACTGCATTCCCATCTGCTGAGAGCAGGGGCCCTAGACTTAGTCCGATCCTTTCAAATCCCAGCCACTTACTACCTGGGAACCCTGGCTGTTCAACTTAACCCCTACTCTCAGTTTGCTCATTTATAAAACGGGGATAAAAGTTAGATAATAAAATTATACGAAGTGATGTATGAAACATCGCTAACAGAGTGTTGAGCACACGGAAAGTGCCTAATTAATGGTATCTGTTATTACTAATTTTTAATATACATTTTTGTTATTGATGGTAGCTGTTACTATGATTAATAGAGGGAGAATAATACTAATGGCATAAAACATGGTCTTACATTTTCCTTTTTTGTATGCCAAAGTACCTTTCATAAAAGTAGATAATGTGCATTTAAGACAATTCTTGATTATAGAACATTTATGCAAAAAGATCCATCCTGCTGTATGTGTATATATCCTACAGCAAAATGTGAGCAATGGCGACGCTTACGGCAGCTCACTTTACGGGTGAGCACTAAAGCTGTCCAGTTGTCCAGTGTGCTTTGAAAGCTTGCTTTTTCTGACATGTCTCCCTCTGTCTTGTCTGCATTAGTGAGTTGCTTAGCCAAGACTGCCTTCATAGAATAATAGACTTAGATCATCTTAAGCCTTTCTGGATTAGCAAAAAATTCCACATTTCTGCAGTGTGTGAATCGACAACTTTGGCTGTATTGCTGGGCTGTTCACCAGACAGCAGTTCTGACTTAGATCATCTTAAGCCTTTCTGGATTAGCAAAAATTCCAAAGTTCTGCAGTGTGAGAATCTACAAGTTTGGCTGTATTGCTGGGCCGTTCACCAGACAGCAGTTCCGGCGGGAATTCCTGAGCCAGGTGCACACCTGTGCTCCTCTCTGTTACCCGTTTCAATGTAGTAAATCGGGAGCCAGGTGACACTGGCTTCGAGTGGCAAGATGTCCCCAAGCACATCAGTAACCCTGAAGACCTCTCTCCTCAGTTCAGCCCTCACCTGCAACCGGACTGGACTTCCTGTGGGCAGGTGCCTCCACCTGGCCTGCTGCTGCTTTGCAGCCTTGGGGTCTTCTTTGTTCTGTATTTCTGGTCCCTGGCATGCCTGCCCCTGTGCGCCCATTCCTGTGTTGTCCCTAGGGGTTCATATACCTGGTGGGGACATTTTTTATGTCATTGTCCTGCAGTGGACCTGGGGGTGAATGGTGTATCATGTCTTTCATTTTGCACAAATATCTCTATCTTCCAAATTGGAGATGACTGTTCTGCTACAGTTATTATATAGAGGAAAGAATACAGCAGAATAGAGAGAGGGGACTAAAAATAAAATCATGGTGTCTAAGTGCCCTCAGAGGGTTCTTATAAATGACAGTCCTCAGATGCCAGATCTTATTCTAGAAAACGATGATGCCTCGTTAGCCACAGTGCGGTCATGGCACCGTGTACCTGTCACTAACTAGGTACCAGGGAATGTGCTGAGCACTTTATATGTATTCTCATCTATTTCCTGTTAAATGCCCCCTCTCTCTAACACTAATGTCTGGTATTAAAATCAAACATTCTCTATAAAGGTCAGGTGCTAAAAATCCATCCACACTAATGGTTCAAAGCTGACAGAATTTTTTAAGGTGTTTTTCCACCTAGTATTTTGCTGGAATACACCTCATGTTTTCTCATCATGGACAGAATTACAGCAAATTACATGAATTAGAAATTCACCCTTCCTCCAAGTAGTTCACTCCTACATGTCAGACAAATGTTAGAACAAGGACTCTCTTACCACATTCTGGGGATGAAACTGTAATAAATACACAGACCTACGGTGTCTGTGATGTGCTGGTCCTCCCTAGGAGTATGGCCCGTGAGTCCTTGTGTTCTGGAAGTCAGAGGTTCCAGCCCAAGTCACTGGGATCAGGAGCTTTAGTGTGAATCAGACGGTTTGCATTAGAAAATATTAATAATGATTCTAACTGCTGTCATTGAGACTGCCATATACCAGGCATTGTACTAGACACCATACTTTATTCTAATCCTTAAAAGAAACCCAAGGTAGCTATTGATGTCCCTGTTATTCAGGAAAGAAAACCAGGGTGCAGGGAGGTCATGCAGCTGGTGATGGGCCAAATTAGAAAATATTAATAATGATTCTAACTGCTGTCATTTATTAGAGACTGCCATACACCAGGCATTGTACTAGACACCATACTTTATTTTAATCCTTAAAAGAAACCCAAGGTAGCTGTTGATGTCCCTGTTATTCAGGAAAGAAAACCGGGGTGCAGGGAGGTCATGCAGCTGATGACAGGCCAGTCTGAGATCCTCACCCAAGTCCTTGACCTTCCTCCCCAATCCCAGAGGCCTCCAGTGCCACAGGCTCAGAGAATGTCAGAACCTCCCCTCCAGCTGCACGAGGCCAATGCCATCTTAGATACCACCTCCCCTGCACGCCACTCCGTATCTCATCAGTCTAGTTGATTGTACTTCTGAAGCATATAATTGATCCACTTCTGTTCCCACCGCCACCACCCGAGGCCAGGCTGCCACCACCTTTCCCCTGGCCTGTGACCTCCTCAGTGGTCTCTCCTCATGCACTCCTGTCCCTGCCCAAACCATTCTCCACAGGCTCAGCGTCTCTCTTCCAAGATGCACATCTGATCCCCCACCTCCCCTGCTTAAAACACTTTAATGCCTCCCATCTTGATAGGGCAAAAATGAAAATCCTCCCACGTGGGCTTATGGGGCCCTGCATGATTTCACCCCAACATCCTCAACGCATGTGCCCTCTCGGCCTGTGTGTTTGGGTCCACTGGCCTTCCCCCTACCCCTCCAGTGTGCAGGACTTCTTTCCACTGCAAGGCCTCATTTTAACTTCATTGGGTGAAGAGTTGCACTCATTCTTCCAACCCCAGCTCAGGTGTCCCTTCCTCCAGGAAGCTTTCTCTGGCTGCACCTTGGCCCCCATATGCACCTCTGTGTGCCACAAACTTGCTTCCATAGAACTAAGCCCAGTTATCATTAAAAAGCTACTTGTGTGGAAGCCCTGGGAGAGCAGAGATGACCACGTTTAAATCATCACCACTGTAGCCCCAGTTTCTGGCACAGGACAAGCCCGTAGGTGCTCAATGACTGTGCGTTGATTGACTAAAGGACCGAATGATTGGAAGCTCCTTCCCTTTGCTGAACATCACCCCGCATCCAGAGAGAACCAGTGTCAGCATGTCGCTCAGCCTGGGGACAGGACACTGCAGAGGGTCCTGCACATGGAAAGCCGTGTGAGTCCAGCAGGTGTCATTTACTAGTAACTATTCATCCACGCTTGTTCGTCCAGGATGAGCTAGGCTGCTCTTGAGTTCATTTCGTCCCTTCTAGGGACAGCTGTTCCTTCTGGGTGGACACCAGGGCTTGAGAGGTCTTTGAAACTGACCGCCTGCTTTGAGTGGAAAAGCCGTGATCTGGGAGGGGCATGTGAGTGAGCTGGACCCGTCTCCGTACTTGGCCTAATGGTGGCTGGTTTCCTGACCTTCACACGCAATGGGATCCGAGCACCTTAGTGCCAGGGGGCAGCTTTGGTTAGAATCTTTTTGTTCCATTTCACTAATTTCACATCCACGTGGTCCTCCCTAGGTTAAGCTTCCCTAACTGTGGAGGGGAAACTAATTATGACTATGGGATTCCAGAGCCTTTATGTGCTAGGCCAGGTTTGCTTCATTGTTTGAAATTTGCTTTCAGTCTGATGCGTTGTTGTTTTTTTTGTTTTTGTTTTTGTTTTTTTGGGGGGGTGGTATTTTTTGGTTGCCAGACAAATATAATGAGATTTGCTTCTTTAATGTTTGCCATCTTGGAAAAACTATTCTTTAAACAAAAATCAGCACAAATACAAAGGATGCTTCTCAGACAAACCACAGCATGGGGTCCATGAGTGTAGTCATAAAGTTTCTCTGAATTTCTCCGGGGCCCTGGGAGCTCAGAACAGAATGCATGGTCTGTGCTGAGCTCTCTTCCTCGCAGCTCATCAGAGCCCTATACACCCCTATTTATGGAAACACCACTAAAGTTGCAATGCACTCAAACATCCCTTTGGCCAGGAGTTAGAGGCATAGGTGGACCCAACAGGCATTTTCATTTAAAAAGATCATTTCATCAGTCAACAACTACATCTTCAGGTGCCGTGGGAGAACTAAAACAAAGGAATCAGTGGGATCCCCTGAAACAGCAGAAAGGAGGCCGTCCCACTGCCTGTGAAGAAGGTGCTCTCTGGTTGTGGAGAGAAAGTGGAATCCAGAGCTGTCCAGGGAAGGAGCAGAGCATCCCTGCAGACTGATGAAGTCAGGGAAGCCTCCCTGGAGGAGGTGTGGCCAGGCCAGCCCACAGTGCACAGTGCAGTGGTTCCATTTCAGGACCTGGAGGGAGGTAATCTGTATCTGAATCCCAACTTTACCACATTGTAATATGTGACCTTAGACATGTTATCTCTCCACTCTGAGTCTCAGTACAATATGAGGGCAAGACCTAGCTTATAAAGTTATTCTTTTTTGTTGTGTTGTATTTAAAGATATATGAGATAATATATATAATGTATTTAGTGCAGAGCCTGGACCACAGTAACTGCTTGAGGATAGTCAATCATTATTCATCGTTGTTGTTTTAGTTCCCCAAACAGGCTCTCTTGCCTCCAGACCTTTGCACGGGCGCTTTGCCCTCCTAAAACACACTTACTCAGTCTCGAAGGCCAGTTGCTCTTCTGTCAGGATGCCTGCCCCTCCTCCTGTGTGGCTCTGCAGCCTCGTGTCCCCGGGATCGCAGGGTAGTGTCCATCTGTCTCGCCCATCAGCCTGACAGCCCCTGAAGGCCAACACTGTCACATGGACCTCTGTGTCTTTCCACGGCAGGTTCTGTAACTATTAGCCGGATGGATGGATGGATGTATGGATGGATGGACGGACGGACGAATGTTTTCTCTCCTGCAGTCTCACGGCAGCCCTGGGAGGCATGCTTCCCCATTTTAAATACATGGTTACAGACCGAGAGGGTAAAAATTGGCCCAAGTCAGACAGGTAGGAGCTGGGTGGGCCCGAGGTCCGTTCCCCTCCACGATCACTGGTGACTCACCAAGCTGCCCCCCGGGTGTCCCTGTTGCTTACCCACCTCACACGTTAGCTGCCTGACTCGGGTGAGTAGGCCAGAGCTTTGCAGTCTGTGAGGAATCTGTCCAACAATGACAGAAGCAGAAATACCACCTTTTCTGTCTCCTTGTGAGGTAGGGGTCCGGGAAGAGAGGACTCCCGGAGAAGAAACCCACATGTTTGTGTCTTTCTCTCCTTGTGCCCCTTCTCCTCTTCTTGTCTGGGCTAGAAAAATGACTTGGAAATGTGTGGTGCCTTCTACCAAACAGGAAAGTGTTGGAAATGGGGTAGGGAGTTGAGATTTGGGGCTGAATTGAGAGAAATGGTCCCAGCCTGTCCCAGCAGCCACACTAGCCTGCAGCCAGCAGCCTCCCCTCCCCACCAGTCTTCAGTCCTGTGATAAAGCATCGTCCTGATCCTCCCCTTCACCCTCCCCCCGCCCCCGGCCGTTTGAAACTGCCAACCTCCGCCATCTCCGCACCGCCCCCCCACCCCCCCAGGAACACTGCAATGGCCGTGGGCCTGGCAAGCAGGCAGGCTCCCTGGCAAGGAGGCAGGAGGTGCTCGGCTCTGTGACTCAGAGGGAAATGTCAAAGGGTATTTGAAAGTCTGGCTCCAGAGCTTGAGTACAAGGTGCAAACATCTCCAGGAAGCTGCTAAAGCCGTCTCAGGAGTCGTCTCGGGCCAGCGTGTCCTGGGCAGCTCTCCCTGTGCTGACAGACAGCCCGGCCACAAACCTCTGGCCACAGGCACTGCTTTATCCACCAACATGCACTGCCACGTGGGGCAGAGCGGCTGAGGCCAGGAGGCGGGGCCTTTGGCTGGGAGGTCCCCAACCTGCCCAGGTCACTGGCCTTATTCCACACTCTCAGAACACACTTTCCCTTCCCGGAGAGAACTTGTATCTGAGCTCTGAACTTGTGATTTGAGATGGTTATGGAGGGGCAGGTGGGGGAAAGCTCTCTCTCCCACTTCCCCCTCAGGCTCAGTGGTGCTCACCCCTGCGTCCTCAGGTACAGCCGCAGTGTCGGGCACAGAATAGATGTACAATAATGTCTGCAGGGTGGATGGGTGGCCGGATGGACAGATGGGCAGATGCATTGATGAATTGCTCCGGGGAGTCTGATCTCTGCCTGTCTCCTTCCTGACGGTAGGGCAGTTGGAGGGTCCCCTGGGTTTCCCCTGATGGGGGCGTGGAGGTCTCTGGCCTGGCTGGTCGTCAGCACTGGGCGGGAGAAGGTATGGCCGAGGGAGGCAGAGGCATGACCAGCCCGGGAGACTCTGGAGGGCTTTTCAGTCTCTCTCTGGACTTGCAGAGCTCCCCTCTGAAATTGGAGGTTTCATCTCCACGGGCCTGACAGCCACACGTTACAGACCAGGACGCAGCTCACTCGTGGCACGAGGCTCCGTGAAACAGGACAGGGGACTCAGTGTGTCCGGGGCTCCCGGTTGGAGAATTTCCAGAAGTGGAGCTCACCTGCTCGTGTGAACTGAGCGGCAGGCGGCCGCTGGCCACCCTGAGCAGGGCTCTGTGTCCAGCCGGGAGGGGAGGACAGTGCCCCTGACCTCCTCATGAATTCTGCTGGTGCAGTCACAGTAGCAGGGCTTACACTTGCTGAGCACGCCCTATGTGCCAGATGCCAAGCGTGGCTCTCTCAGGGCTCTGCCTCCTTCACCTCCCACCCACTCGGACCCAGGGGAGCCATTACCTGTCTGTGCAGAGGAGGAGGCGGGGCTGGGAGAGGTTTGAGTCACTGCTCAGAGTCACAGGCTAGAAGTGGCCGAGTCCAAGCTGGACACCAGATTGCCTGCCCTGGCATGGCCGGCAATAAGCCGTGTGCTTCCACCTGTATCTGCCTGTTTGACTCTTTTACATGCACATCTCTCCCTGGCAGCCCTGTGCAGGGGAAATTAAAGGGGGCACGGTGCTTACATTCCCAGTCCTCACCCCCACTGGTGCTGTTTCGTCAGGGGAGTGCTCAGGAGTCTGTATTTTCTCTTCTCCCTGGTGATGCCGATGGACTGCTTTCTCCACCTACTTAGGGACCCGATTTCTGTCTCAGGAGAGTGACGCACGGCAGGTCCTGGCTCCCTTGTCTCCTCCGCACCTTCCCTGAGTGCAGACACCAGGCCCAAATGCGGGTGTGGCCCCCAAGGAGGGACGCCCCCTGAATAAACCAAGGCCAGAGCCCGACTATGGGGAGGCACCTTCGCCCCCTGCAGTGGAGACCAGCCCCAGCCACTGCCCAGTTGTCCATTTTCCACAGAAACTCCTTTCAGTTAGGGCCTAAGAGTCAGCGTAACTATTCGCTGGACAGTCTTCCCCAGCATTTCTCTTCCCCACAGGAGCCAGGCTTTATCATGTACAAGCAGACTTCCCATGCAGGCTTCAGATAAGTCCTGCCAGTCATAGAGACCCCATCCCTCCTGATCACTGGAGAAAGCGTTAACCCCAGGCAGTCTCATTCCCACTCACACAGGATCTCCTCCCTGCTCTCTCCAACCATGCTGACACTGGCTCTGGAGTGTGCCTGGGTTTGAATCCCTCCTCTGACACTGGTTAGTTGTCAATATAGCTTTGGATAGGTTGGTTAACCACCATGTGTCTCAGTTTCCTCATCCGTAAAGTGAAGGTCATGATTGCCCCAACTCATAGGATTGTCCTGGTGATTAAATGATTCAAAGCACATAAAATGTACAATATCGTTGTTTGGCACACAGTAACCCATCAATAAATTTTAGCAAGTGTCATTGTAACAATAGCAACAATAATAATAATTCTTATTATTATTCTTAGTAGAGGCCCGGTGCATGAAATTCGTGCACAGGCAGGGGGGATCCCTCAGCCCAACCTGTACCCTCTCCAATCCAGGAGCCCTCAGGGGATGTCCTACTGACAGCTTAGGCCCACTCCCCATGGTTCTCTCTGTCTGCGGGGCCCGCTTGTCCACTCCTGGGTCACCGCGGGTGACAGCCAAGCAGGCCCTGCTTTGCACTGTCTGCGGGGCACACTTGGCCACTCCTGGGTCGCCACAGGACAGCCAAGCAGGCCCTGCTCTCAGCAGCTGCCCCTGGGACTGTAGGACTTCAGCGGGGCTGAGAGGACTGGGTGCCGCCATCTTTGTGTTGGAGTGATGGTTAATTTGCATATTACTCTTTTATTAGATAGGATTATTATTACAGGACATTCCATGGGGCTGGGAAGCACTTGCTGGTGTAACCTTGAGCAGGTGACCTCACCTCTATTAGCCTTTGTTTCCGCATCTATGAAATGGACACAATAAGAGCACCCGACTCCCAGGGTCATTGTGAGGATTGAGCAAGTCCTTAGAGCAGTGCTGGCAGTGCTGGTCAATAGTAAGCCCTCACCAAGTCTTAGCTGCTCTCAATACTATCACTCAGTATTTTTAATGACTATGTTATTCTTTATTATTGGGTGCAGGCCAATGACATATAACCTAATGGATGGTGAGTCAAAGGTGTGTGACCTTGACCAGCCCAGGGACTTTGGGCAGAGGTATTAGATGGTCTCAGCCTGGGTTGTTCTCTCCTCCATGAAACAGTGCCCGTGTCCACTTCCTTCCAGAGATATTATGAAGAGAGAATGGGAGAGCAGATGGAAAAACGCTTTGGCTCTAAAAGTTCTATTTTAAGTAAGATAGCACCTAAAATATTCATTAGATTCACTCCTGGCTGTTTAAATGTCTAAAAAAATTTTAAGAAATTCTCCAAAGGAGAATGTAGAATGTCAAATGCTAGAGATTTTTAAATTAGGTTTGGCCTTTCCTCCTTCTAGAAAGAGTTGGACGGACATACACAAGGGGGTAAGAAGTGGCCCATGGGGTGGGTTTTTAAGCAGAGGGAGCAGATGTGATATAGACGGCAGCCCCTGATGCCCTTTTCCTGGGCTTGGCCCCAAATCCAGTCCTTGCCGGAGAACCGGGAAGGCCAGCAGAGCGGCCAGGATCAAGGTGCTCATTCTTTAAACCAGATTTTCCAAAGAGTGACAGTCCACATACCTTCAGGGGTACATGGAAACTTTCAAAAATGTATTTATGCATTCATTTACTGCACAATCGAGAAAATACAACCAGCACATTAAATTCTTGACTTCACTGATATTACTGTTTTTCATCTTTAAACACTTTTTTTAATGCGAGTGAATTTAAAGCAGGGGTGGGGAACGTCTGGCCCTGCCAAGGCATTAGAGGTGAGTTAATTAAATGTCTGACCAAATACAGCAGGCTAATATTTAAGCTGATAACATTGTA
Organism: Myotis brandtii; assembly: GCF_000412655.1. NCBI lineage: Eukaryota > Metazoa > Chordata > Mammalia > Chiroptera > Vespertilionidae > Myotis > Myotis brandtii. The sequence goes on along the minus strand of NW_005362269.1, from coordinate 14,632,871 downwards.
TGGCCTGCGAATGATGTCATAAATATCCACATGGCCCTTGGCAGAAAAAAAGGTTCCCAGCCCCTGCTTTAAAGGGAAGTGAAAGTAAACATGACAAAAATCTCGAAGGTGAAAAAAATGACAAAAGTTTGGAAAACGCCACATTGAACAAACCTTCCCGAGCATCTCTTATGTGCCAAGCGCTCTACTGGGGGCTGGGAGCGTCACGGTAATGAAGTATGTATGATCCGTGGCTTGAAGCTCTCCTTCGGTGTGGGAAGTAGCCACGTGCACGCTGCCTGTGACACAGATGATAGCGGAGGTGCTAGCGGTTGAAGAAGGTGCAAACCAAACCCGATAAGGAGGGATCCATTCTGCTTGGATAGCTGAGACAGGCTGCGGGCGGAAATGGCCTGTGCACTAACTGGGTGCTGAGCATACTCCAGGCATCCAGGTATTCGTAGGTGCTCAGTACAGCAGTGAACAGTCCCCAATGTCACGGAGCTGACATCCTCACAGGCATGACAGGCAGAGTCCTAATGGCCCGGGACATATGTGATGCAAATGCAAGTTCTGACAGATGCCACGAAGGAAGCAGGCTGCAGAGCAAGGGTGGTGGAGCGGCAGGAAGGTCTCCCTGGAGAGTGAGGCTGAAACAGAGAGGGTTGGAAGCCACTAGCCATGGGAAAGGGGGCACAGAGTGTCCTGAGGCAGGAAAGAATAGGGGTGTTCTAGGAACTGAGAGGAGGCCAGTGTGATTGCTGAACAGGGAGCAAGAGGGCAAGTGGTCCATGGGCAACATCACAAAGGGCCTCGTGGGCCACAGTAAAGAGTGACTTTGATGCTAAACTCAGCGAGAGGTCAACAGAATGAGCGAGGGGGCATCTGGCAAGCATCTGGGGAAATAGACACTCCGGGTCAAGGAAATAGTTTGAGCAAAGACTCAGAGATGTGAAAGGGCAGGTGAGTTTGGGGTTGGCCAGTGAGGACATCCCAAGAAGAAGCAGGAGATAAGCTAGAACAGTCCGCTAGAGCCCGTTGGCCTCAGGTATTGAATGTCACAGCAGGTACCTTGGACTTTATATCTTTTCCATAAATTGTGGCACACATCACATTAAATGGACCATCTCAACTGTGTTAAGTGTACAGTTCATTAGTGTTACGTATCTTTGCATTGTGGTGCAAGCATCTCTAGAACTCTGTTCATCTTGCAAACTGAAACTCATACCCTCTTTCCCCACCACCCCAGGCCTGTGGCAGCCACCACTCTACGCTCTGTTTCTGTGAATCTGATGGCTCCAAGTACCTCCTATAAGTGGAATCATAGAGGATTTGTCCTTTGTGTCTGGCTTATTTCACTTAACGTAATCTCCTCAATGTCTGCCCATGTTGCAGTAGGTGTCAGAAGTGCCTTCCTTTTTCAGGCTGAATAACTGTCCGTTGTCCGTACACACATTCTGTTTATCCATTCATCTGCTGATAGACACTTGGGTTCCTTCCACCCTTGGCTGTCGTGAATAATGGTGCTATGAACATGGATGTGCAAAGTATCTCTCTAGGCCCCTGATTTCAGTTCTTTTGGGTACCAACGCAGAAGTGGAATTGCCGGAGCATGTGGTAGTTCCATTTTTAACTTTGTGAGGAGCCACCAAGCCATTTCCCAGCAAGCGTGCCCAAGGGTTCCGGTTTCTGCACATCCTCGCCAACACTTATTATCAGGAAATAGTTTCTTAATAGCAGTCATCCTAACGTGGGTAGCGTGCTATCTCATCGTGGGTCTGACTTTCCTTTCCCTGATGACTAGTGCTGTGGAGCATCTTTTCATGTGGCTGTTGGCCATTTTTTATCTTCTTGGAGAAAAGTCTATTCAAGTCCCTTGCCCATTTTTCAATTGGGTGGTTTTTGTTGTTGAGTGGACTTTATTAAGCAAGGGCAAGCCAGAGGTTCTTAAACAGGGCGTTTCACACAGTTGGGTCCAGATTAAAGAAACATAGGTTTGGCAACAGGGCAGATGAATTAGAGGCTAGAAATACAACTCAGGGAGTGAGAGATGAGGAGAGCTGAACCCAGGCAGTGGTCTTGAGTAACGGAATAACTCTGTCTGCTCCCTCCTGAAACTGTGTGCGTCCCGGAGAAATGGGGTCCCTCTCCGGACCGCATCCCCGCCTCCCCCACGGCTGGGTGGATGGACTCGGACTTCTGCTCTTTGGCTTGTCGATTTATGACGATCCTGAATTCTGAGTCACTGCTCCTGGAACAAGACACAGTCGCCATGGAACCCCCTGTGGGATGAAGCGTACTCCGTGCCAATCACTTTTGGATGGCGTGTTTCGGGAAGAGCTGGTGGAAGTTCCAGATCCTCCCCATCCCGGTTCACAGGCTGACCCTGTGGCTGGCATTTTATCAGTTTCCCAGCAGCTAGCTGAGCTCCAAAATGTGTTTTGTTTTTTTTGTTTTGGGGGGCTGGGGGGAGGGGTGCCATAAGAAGATGGACACCTCACTTAATTACTGCCCAACTAGAACAAATGACATCCTCGTTCCTTGTATTGGAAAAGCAGTGGCGCTGAGAGCTGGCAAACCTGGACTTGACTTGGGGACTGAGCACATCACCCCCGGAAGCTCAGTGCTTCTATAGCCAGGGAAGCAGCGCCTGTGTTTTTACGAGACCGACTGCAGATGGCCTCACTCAGCGTTCCCTGCAGTGTCTCCCTGGTGCACTTGCCTCTTCTGCAGAGATGGGAGAGCTGGAAACCAGCCCCCAAGTGCCCGAGCAGGGCTTCGGAGAGGGGGGGAGGGGGAGGGGTGACAGCCTCTGCCACCGGATGCACTTGTCCAAGACTGGAATCCAGAACCAAGGAGGCGGGAAGAGGCAGGCTTGCCAGGGATCTGTCTTGCTGGCCCGGCTCCTGCAGGCAGGGAGGGGCTCTAGCCCGCAGCTCTAAATCCCCACAAGTCAGCTAAGCAGGTCTGATTCTGGAACCAGCAGTCCTGGTGGCTGTTTCCTGTCTTTCCCGCC
>NW_005362269.1:14626014-14629844 GCF_000412655.1 Myotis brandtii | reverse complement strand
TGGCCGCTCTGCACACCATTCCCATGGGCTCCTACCCCCGAGGTGCAGCCTGGAACCTGCTCCTCCGGCCCATCCAGCAAGTTGCTGCAAATGGATAGATGCTCACAACATTGTTGGTCTCCCTGCTTAAACTACCTAGAGCCGCTGGCATGGCTCAGTGGTTGAACGTCAACCTATGAGCCAGAAGGTCATGGTTCAATTCCCCAGCAGGGCATATGCCTGGGTTGGGGGCTCAATCCCCAGTGTGGGGTGTGCAAGAGGCAGCTGATCAATGATTCTCATCATTGATGTTTCTATCTCTCTCTCCCTCTCCCTTCTTCTCTGAAATCAATAAAAATATATTTTTAAAAATAAATAGATAAGTAAATAAACTACCTAGAGTTGAGTGGCTCCTGGTACCTACACTGGAGCCCAGACTCATTTACATGGTTTGGGAAGTCAACACAAAATAACAAGGAATATTCCTCACACCGTTCCCAGCTCCTAGCTACTGGCTGGCTCTGAGTCTGGAACCAGGCCCGATATGCACCATGTGGAGCAGTCCCTCAGGGCTGGTGGGACCTCAGGGCTGGGAGGCAGGGGTTTCTCTACCCTTTCCCCTCCACTCTGCCCAGTCCTTCCACTGCTCATGGACCTCCAGATGGTTTTGAAAAGGGAAAAGGCTTTCTCACTTAGAAGTAAGGCTCAAAACTCAAATGCCCCTGTATCCGTTACCCTGGTTTGAGTTGAAAGGAGGGGGAGCAGTTTATTTGGGCCTCATTCCTAAAGGGAGGGATTGAGGAGGAAGGAGTGAGAGACAGGGAAGGTACTGGACCCAGAAAGGGGAGGCCAGGCAAGGATGGGCTGGCAGTGCCTTGAATCCAGAAGGCCTGCCCCCAAGAAACACACGGAGTTAGGGTGCTCTGCAGGCCATGCCCATGCACGGCCACTTAGCCCCACATCTGTGGCCCCTGTGAGTGACCGGAGGAAAGTTGGCCAGGACGACTGAAGCGGCGAAAGCAAGTGGGTCAGGGATGGAGGAGAGGCCGGAGAAGCAGGTGGGGATCCGATCTACAGGGCCTCGTGGACCGTGTGAAGGACTCCCGTCTCGTCCACGGGTTGGCAAACGCTTTCTGTAAAGGGCTATGGAGGAGAGGCCGGAGAAGCAGGTGGGGATCCGATCATACAGGGCCTCGTCGACAGTGTGAAGGACTCCTGTCCAGTCCAAGGGTTGGCAAACGTTTTCTGTAAAGGGCCAGACAGGCTCCGTCGCAGCTACTCAGCTCCTGTGCGGCACAGAGGCAGCCGTGGGCTGTCCTCGCGTGCATGAGCGTGGCTGTGTCCGGGAACTGACTCCAGGCCACAGTTAGCTGATGCCTGGCCTTGTCTAAGGACTCATCAGCAGCCTTTCAAAGATCTCTAGGAGAGGTTACCTAATCATATTTATGTGTGTAAAAGAGCCCTCTGACTCCAGGGAGGAGAGTCAGGAAGGGACCAAAGGGATTGGAGCAGCCCAGGAAGAGGGGGTGACTGGGTGGGGTCCTGCCAGGGAGACCAAGAAGTGGATAACACAGATGTTTGGGTGTAAAAATGATAGGACTTGGTGGCTGGTGAGATAAAAATTAAGGAAAGGGAACCATCAGGACGGACACCCAGGCCTCTGGCTTGTAGAATATTCTTTCGTCTAAAGATTTGTTAAAGTAAACCATTTCCTTGGAACATTCTCAATCCGGGCATCTCCCTGCCCTTTGTGCCTTCACAGTCTTTCCTAGGCACAAGGGCTCCGGGCGGGAGTCATCCTAGACTTCCTCCCCACCCCCCGTTTTGTGCATCCCTCTCTCAACCTGTTAAGTACATGATCTGTCAGCCCAGATACTCACTGCCTCTTAAATGCAAATGTCCCTGCTTTTCATGTCTAATCAGTTCGTGGTTCAGATAGCAAGGCTTGGTAACACGTTCAGGTATCAAAGGAGTCTCAAAAGATTTGTCAGAAACAGTCCAATCCTGAGGGAGGGCAGCAGGAGTTCCCTTAGGGAGCAGCACCCACGGTTTCTCATTCATTCCTGGCGGCCCGCCCCAGCCTCAGGCCCAGACCCCTCACCAGCGTAGGCATCTCCCTTGCAAGCAGTGTATACTCGCTGCCTGATCAGACCTCATCAAGCTCTGCCTTGCGCGCTGCCTAAACACCTGTGATGGTTGCCCTTTGCCTCCAAACTGAAGCTCATGGCCCGTCACCTGGCGTTCTGACATCTGGGCCTAAAGCCAGCCCGTCTCTGTGACCTCGGTCCCTCTCTCTTCCCCTTTGGGACCCTTTGGTCATGGTCAGTCTCTTCTCAGATACACAGTGCACACTCTCACCTCTACAGACTTTTTACTCACAGCAGCTCCCGCCGGCCACTTCTTGTGTTTCATACAGGATTCATTTTGTTTGCAAGAAGAAAGGTCTCAGGGCAAATGAAGCCTTGCTCCTTGACTCACTAACACTGCAGTGAGTTAACATGGGGCCAGTTAACTTCTCACAGCCTCTGTTTGCTCATCTATAAAATGGGTTCATTTCATTAACCTTGCAGGGTTGACGTGAATATTAAGAGAGAAACCTCAGAATGCATTTAAGATGTGGCAGTGTGCTCAGTAAGTACTGCTTCCCTTCCCCCACACCCCCGAAGAGTGGTTGAAATAATTAAAAAGCAGGAATGAATAAAGTGCTTGAAACAATATCTGGCACGTACTATGTGTTCAGTAAAGGTTGGCCTTTATTCTTATTTCATTCGAGGCTGCTATAAAATGGGTTCATTTCATTAACCTTGCAGGGTTGGCATGAATATTAAGAGAGAAACCTCACAGAATACATTTAAGATGTGGCAGTGTGCTCAGTTCGTACTGATTCCCTTCCCCCACACCCCCAAAGAGTGGTTGAAATAATTAAAAAGCAGGAATAAGTAAAGTGCTTAAAACAATGTCTGGCACGTACTATGTGTTCAGTAAAGGTTGACCTTTATTACCAGCAGAATCTATACACTGTTCTCCCTCCGCTTGTCACTCCATCATTATGCTAATCAGCTTGGGAACTTGAAGACCAAGAACGCTGCCTGGGCGGGGTGCCTGGGCAGCTTGGAGCTGGCACAGGAGGAGACGCCGCCATGGGCAGGAGGCGGGCAGGAGGGGGGCACTCGTGTGTGTGCATTTCCCAAAACCAGCTTCCCCTCACTTTTAATTTTGCTAATGGCGGCCTTTATTTGAGATGTGCTGAAATAATTCTTTTAGTAAAGGAGAACCGGTGCACTCATTGTCCCCTTCCTGCCCCCGCATCAGCAAGGACGCGGAGCAATGATGCACAGCACCCCTTTATTTTAATTAAGCTTATAGCTGTGCGAGGCTTGTGAAAATGTTGCCAACAGAGAAATGCTTTACCGGATGTGAACTTGAGGTTGGCTTGTCCCATCTATCTTTACCACATAAAATCGCCCTGCTCGTCTTGCACGTGAGGGGAATGGATTAGCCCCGCGCGCCTCGGAGTGGGAGCCCGAGGGAAGTTTGGCAACATGAAGAGTGTAGGATCATGAGAGTTTTCAAGAAGGTCGGGAAGAGAGGAGCCAGGGAAAGGAAAGCTGTTTTCTGTGCACGATCCCGTGCAGAGAAATATCCCCGTAGATAGAGGTTCTCTATCATTTTTCCTTCCACATGTCGGTGACAGGTGATGTCGAAATACACAGGTTTTGAGAGAGAAAAAAATGAGGATGTTAAATCAGAGACCTGGGACTTAACTCTAGCAGCCCGCCTCCAGAGCTGCTGCGTTCGGTCGCTATGCTAAGCTCCTGCCCACCGGAGCCTCGCCCTGTGCCCTGACAGCC
>NW_005362269.1:14596624-14625982 GCF_000412655.1 Myotis brandtii | reverse complement strand
GGTCCTCAAACTATGGCCCGTGGGCCACATGCAAATACAAATATTGTATTTGTTCCCGTTTTGTTTTTTTACTTCAAAATAAGATATGTGCAGTGTGCATAGGAATTTGTTCATAGTTTTTTTTTTAAACTATAGTCCGGCCCTCCAACGGTCTGAGGGACAGTGAACTGGCCCCCTGTTTAAAAAGTTTGAGGACCCCTGCTCTAGGTGACTACACAAGGGGGGCCTCACAACTGGTCCCTCAGGGGGTGCAGCGTGGGACACAGTGGATGATGGTTGCAATTCCTCTTTCTTAAAAAGTTAGGGTGAGAGACTCAGTTTGAATAAGCCAGAAAGAGAGACAGACAGAGAAACTGACTTAAAACAGGATTTAAAGAGGAGAGACTTCATCCCCACTCAGAGAAGGCAGCCTGAACGAGGAGAAAGCAGGCAGCGCTTTGGGAATTGGTACACAGGCCTCACAAGGCCCGGAAGGTGATGCACACTGAGGAAGGGAGCTGGTGAGACGCAGCCCCACGGGGGGCGGGCGCCTGTGCCTTCCCCCCGACCCCCACCCCCTCAGCATGGCCCCCCTGAGCATGGCCATCTCACAGTGAATATCATTCTGAGCTTCTCCTCCCGCAGTGAGGGGGTTGCTCTTGATCTGGGCAAGGCTGGCCTGGGGGTATGAGGCTGTTGTGCTTCCATCGTGTGAGGCGTCCTGGGGAGGGCAAGTTGGGAACCCCTCTCCAGTGAGGTTCATAGACGCAGAATCCCCCCAGATAGGGCCAGCTTGCTGAGACCGCCAACTCCCAAAACACAAGCCAAACTCATCAAATAAGTAGCGAATCGTCCTTGAAGGCAGGGCCAGCTTCCTCTCTTTGTAGCCCTTGACTGTCCTCCTCGAGAATTCTGCCCAAATAGGACCAGCTTTCCAAATGTCCTTTATCTCCCAGAATCAAGGTCACTGTTACAGAGTTCGCTGTTTGGAGAACTCGAGGTGCCAGAGTTTCCTGCTAAAAAGAAATGACAGTCACTTCCATATAGTAAAAGCCCAACCCCCCACGTGATTTTAACCCTTGAAATTGCTTAGTGTGCGTGGATTGTGGGCATGGCCTCTTCTCAAAGCAAAGTCTCTGAATAGAGGAAAGAATATTCTAGAGCAGTGGTTCTCAACCTTCCTAATGCCGAGACCCTTTAATACAGTTCCTCAGGTTGTGGTGACCCCCAACCATAAAATTATTTTCATTGCTACTTCATAACTGTAATGTTGCTACTGTTATGAATCGTAATGTAAATATCTGATATGCAGGATGTATTTAGGCGACCCCTGTGAAAGGGTCGTTCGCCCCCCAAAGGGGTCGCGACCCACAGGTTGAGAACCACTGGCTTAGAGGGTAAGTCACCAAAATGTGGCATGGAAAAGGTTCTTCACGTCCATGTTCCCACTTTTTATCAATGAGGAAGTGATTTTAAATAATTAATATGCAGAATCCATTATTATTATTATATGATTATTATTACTGAAAATGAAAGCACTTTGGTGGTGTTTAATCCGGAAAAGAAGAGCCTAATGAGTGATTCGGTCTATCTTTATTCAAGTAGGGGACTTTTCTAAAGGTTTTCATTATAAAAATAATAATATTTTTTGTTTTTTAAAAAGCACATATTACCTAAACTTACACATAAAAGTCCTGCCCCCTCCTATATTCCTCTCTACAGAATTGGCCGTTATTAAAAGCTTGGGTGTCTTTCCAGGAAGGGTCTGTGAGTAATGAATGGAGTTCTGAGGTTTGCTGTTTCACTTCACAGTATGTCATAGCTGTTTCCATGTCAGAACACCCCTCTCTTTAAATAAACGGCATGATATTCTGTTATCTAATGCACTAGAGTTTCCTTTCACATTAACCAGGTAGTCAGGGATAGAGGCAGAAATTGTTCCTAGATGCTGAGACAGTGGGGCAGCAAACATCCTTTTGCATAGACCTTTGCACATTACTCTGAGTCTGTTTATAGGATGAGTGTCTGGAAGTGGAATGGCTGGGGCAAAGGGTATGAACACACTCTATTTGCATAGGGATTGCAAAGTGCTCCTGGAGCGGGGAGTGGGGGAGGGGGGGGCATCTTGCTGTTCGTTTTGAGGAGGACATGGATGTGTCATCAGAACATTTTTAAGAAAAAATGAGACAGGCACGAATTAAAGCGAGAGTTCTTTGAACCAGACAGGAAGAACAGCTTTGCCACCCGTGTGTGACCTTGAATGCATCACTGAGGTCACGGCATCTTTTCCTCTAAGACAGTGGTTCTCAACCTTCTGGCCCTTTAAATACAGTTCCTCATGTTGTGACCCAACCATAAAATTATTTTCGTTGCTACTTCATAACTGTAATGTTGCTACTGTTATGAATCGTCATGTAAATATCTGATATGCAGGATGGTCTTAGGCGACCCCCGTGAAAGGATCGTTCAACCGCCAAAGGGGTCGAGACCCACAGGTTGAGAACCGCTGCAAGAGCTTTAGGAAGAGCCGTCTCCTCCAGGCCCGATGTGCACTGCCACGGCTGTCCCAGACCCAGGCTGCTGAGCACTGAGTCCTCCCACCTGACCGTAATTAATGGCAAGTGCCAGGAAGTTGTTGGAAACACAAATCGGGTTCACAAACCTCCTATAAAACATCTTCAACATCCCTCACCTCAGTGTAGCCCTGGACGTGGCCAGGGCCTCAGTGACAACTGATATACCAACTTCCTTTCCCAAAGTAGGACTAGCCCCGGGGACCCTTTAAGTTCCATTTTCTTTCTTTTCCACCCAAATCGGAACATCAGGCAGAAATGCACAGGAATATAAGCCGAATTCAGTGCATAGTCAAGTCTCTCTCTCCACACCTTGAATTTTGGACTCTTGAGCCGTTTTTGAATGCGGCTTCATTTTTCTTCCCTGTCATTACCTGATTTCATCTGGAAAATCTCAGCATGTGGTTCTCTTTCCCCCTAATTCATTAGATGTGGCATTGCTGTTTATTATATCAACGTGACATCTGTCTAATAAAACATCTTTGAAGCTCCAGGATGTTTTTTAAAAAAAAAAAAGAGACCTTAACTCTTCAGGGCTAACTGGAGACTGTTTAAATTTACAGATGTGTCTTTAGCCCTTTGGAGATCTCCCTCTAGATAGAAATATATTTGTAATCAAAATGATAATCCGTATTCCCTCCTTCCTCCGCTGAGATGAATGAAAAGACTTGGGGGAAAGCTGCGCTATTTATTCATAGATGGTTTCAAGTCAGAGCTGGTCTGTCTTGGAGGAGGAGATTGTATTAGCTTGACAAAGCTAACCCTTCCCGCCAGCGGGGAGGGAATCGCACAATAGTACCTCAGAGGACTCCTTGGCTTCTCCAAAGCAAAATTAGATTTGAACACGCCAAACCCTTCCACGCTGGAGGGAGTGCTTCTGCAGATGATATGGACAAAAGACCAATACCGGGTTTTTGTTTGTTGATGGGAAACAGGAGACATTACAACAGACCCCAGGACTCAGAGAAGGCTGGCGGGGAGCCACGGGGCCGTGGTGGAAGGGCCATGGCCATCTTTCATCAATACAGACAGAATCTTGTAAAAAAAAAAAATTTGTCATTCCTGTCTGCAGCAAGATGTGCCCTGTTTGGAGTGCTGGTTGGAATTCTTCAGCGTGGAGTTGCAGTAAAAAAAAACAAAGATGGGCCTTCGACTGTCATTTATGTCAGGGAAGCAGTTCTTCCTTTGCCTGCAGCACCACACAGAGCGGGAAGCAGGCAAGGAACCGAGCTGATGTATCCAGCCAAGCACAGGCCCCAGACCCAGCTGGGCAGGAGGGGTTTGGAGCAGCCACAAATCTGCCTTGCACGTCTCAGTTTAGCTAGGAATGGCTGTTGCCTCTGGCCCTGGAATCTGAGCTCACCACACACTTGACCTTAGAGAGGGTGTTGATTTCAGATTCTTTCAGTGTCTCTCAGGCCCTCATGATGATGCTGGTGGCCGTCTGGTCCTAGTTACTCCTGATCCCACTGAAGGGCTAGGAAAGCTCCTGCTTAGCGAGCCTTTCATTGATTTCCGTCCCCTTCGTGCCTCTGAAGCCGAGCCTATTCGTCATGTTGTGTGACAAGGATTGCAGGCTGTTCCCAGCTGTTGGGAAGGATGGGGGTGAGGGGAGGGGGGATGCCGGGCAGAGAAGCTGCTATCCATAATTCGAGGCTCCGCGGGGGTGGGTGGCATTCTGGTGCTGTCAGCAGTCTGGACCCAGTCTATCTCCTGGATGAGGATCCCCCCTCTGCGGAGCTGAGAGAAAGTTACCTGGAGAAAGTGAGATGGGGAAGAAGAAGAAAAAAACCCTTAAGACTGAGAAATGCATTATTTCTAAAATTGGCGATCCGTTTTGATGAGTTAAGTGGAAGTAAGTTATGATCTAAATCAATAGAACTGATAATGTTTTCATCTGAAAGGTTAACTGTATTGTTGACACTCCCCTATCTCCCAAGCAACTTGGCTTTTAAAAGAGAAAGAAAAAAAATTAAAAACCTCTGGGCAAGGAGCCTTGGATACACTTAATTTAGGGCTGATGTTTATGACGGGTCATTGACCTTGAAATTCCATTAGTGCTAATGAAGGACAGTGCTGGACGCGTCCTGACTGGAGTCCGGTAAGTGACGCACTTGGCGCCCAGAGGGGCCCCCACCCTCTGGCTCTGAACTCAGCCGGGTCCTGACTTCATGGGGTTCTGCTGCCTCAGCGGCAGCCGTGTGTGTATGTGTGTGTGTGTGTGTGTGTGTGTGTGTGTGTGTGTGTGTGAGGCCTCGGCAGACAACCTCCTGACTGTAGGATTAAAGGCCCTTTTTCCAAGGAAAAGCAAAAAGCCCCGTTAGTGAGAGTTCTCTGCTTACTGATTATTCTCCCCTTTCCCAGAGCGATGGAATTCAAAGGCAGACATGCATCTGCATCCTCAAATGTTCCCCTGGAAGAGACCTCACAGATCACCATAGTTAAGACCCCTCACGTAGCCATCACCTAGATTTAAGTTAAGGATCTTTGGCTATTTGTGGGATGGTAGTTGTAATTCTGCCACAGGATTTTAAAATTATGGACATTGTGACACTTTGCACCTAAATATTTTAGTGACCCTCACTAAAAAGTAAAAATATGTTCTTACAAGCCACGCCATTAGCACACCTAACAAAATGAGTAATAAATCCTTACTGTTATCCAATATCCAGTCCTCCAATTATCCTAAGATATTTTTGGACAGTTCTGTTCAAACTACAATTCAAACACAGCATTCAGTGGCTATTCGTCTTTCAGTCTGGAATTGTGCTGTTACTGCAGTAGCCTCTGGACTTGTGTGGCTCGGGAGCACTTATAACGTGGCCAGTCCAAATTAAGATGCACTGTAAATGGAAAATACACACCAGATTGCCAAGACGGTGCCCAAAAGAGTGTGAAATCGCTCACTAACAACTTTACATTGATTACATGTGGAATATTCTGGATGTGTTAGGTGTAATAAAATATATTAGTAAATATGTTTCATGTGTTTCCTTTTACTTTTTTAATGTGACGCCTAGAAAATTTTAAATTACATATGTGACTCACGTCCGTGGCTCATATTATATTCCAGTTGGGTAGTGATGGTCTAAACTCTCCTTTTCAAAACCAGATTTTTTATCCTCTTCTCTTTTTTTTTTTTTTTTTTCATGCAGTTGACTTGAGGCAACCTGACCCTGAAGCATGCCCCACCTTCTGGATGTTTCTGTTGGCTTCTCCATGCTATAGTCTAACTCGTTCCTCGGTCCCCCATATTTTTAGCAACTAGTTAATTGGGCTTGTTTAGAGTCAGGTTTAAATTTTTTTATGGGACTAGACCATAAGTGACACTGTGTATTTCAGAGTACCACCTCAGGTTGCTAACACTGCTTCACTGCTCTCCTGCTAAGATGGATCGATGGTTTCAGGGGGTTGAACTTGATCCCTCCATTGTAAAGTCACTTTTCCACCCTCCCTACCAGCAATACTCCGTGTCTATTTGCACCCTGGGAATCCAGCTTTAACTGAAAGGTCTTAGTATCCATTGATCACTGTTGCCTGAATCAATTATTTAATGGGAGGCTACTAAATGATTTTTTTTCCCTACCATTCTATTTACATCTATTAGAATTCATATGGGCCATTTGGTCACCTTGAAGTACAGTTCCTACAGGAAAGACCAGATCAATGTTTGATTCTTTCTCTTTAGCTACCAGTTTTCAGAATCAAGTGACAAATGAAGTTCTTAAACTTTTTCTTTTCGAGTGTTATTGTGAAGTCGTGGATTTTTGTATATTAAATATCAAATAGAACTTCTTAAATTTTTAATTCGTTTCTAGCATTTAAAAATCTAAAAGATGAAATCTAGAAATGTTGTAGGAAATCCGCATTTCCGGGTTCCCACGGGAAACTGGGAGACGGGCGGCAGTGGGCCCTCTGTCCACCCGCTCGGGCCTCTGTGGAGCCCGGCTCGGTCCTCAGACAGGGCTCAGGCCTTCTCCACCAGCCCCGTGTTCGGTTCTCCGCCTCCTCCTGTGAATATTTGAGTTTGTGGCCCTGAGTCCACCTGTCATAACAGGGAAGTTAAAGGACAGAGGATGGAACGCCAAAGTGAGGGGCAGAGTTGGGACCAGAAGCCAGGTTCCCTCCCTCCCAGGAGGACCACCGTGCTCATCCTCAGGCCCCGGGAGGCTGTGCCCAGAGCATCTGCTGAGCCGCAGGAGTTGCTTCGCTAGGGGAAGGTGCCCGTTCTGTGTATACTTTGCGTTTTCTACATGCAGTGACAGCTTAATGCTGCCGCCGCCGCCGCCGGGTCCTCTCGGACCAAGAGTCAATTTTCCCCCAGCCCTGGCCAGATTCTGATGCTGCCCACGGCATTAGCTCAGAGCCTTCTTGGGGACCATGACCTACGGAGTCAGTGTGAACTACTCAAGCTAAATAGAATGAGGGCCCTTTTGGAGACCCCTTGGGAAATACGTATCAGCATTTTAAGTGCATATGCCCTTTTAGACCCAGCAATTGCTCTGCTAGGAATTCTTCTAACAGACCTCTTCCCAAAATATTCCAAAATATATGTGCCTTGAAGTTCACTGTCCTTACAGAAAACTGGGAGCACCCTGCAGTAGGGGACCAGTAAATAATTTTTGGCATACCTGTAAGAACAAGGGGTAGTATGTGGCCATTTATGAGAGAGAGAGAGAGAGAGAGAGAGAGAGAGCTGCATGTGTGGGTACAGCTACATTTATAGTTCTGTTAGAAAAGAGAAATGTAGAGCAGTTTGTATCTTATTTTCTTACTTGGGGCTATTTTAAATAATATGTTTATATGCCAGTAGATATATTCCATTTTCAAGAAAGATACACAAGACAATGTTAAGATCTTTAGAGGAAGAGAGTACAAGTCAGAGTGAGGGAGAAAAAGATTGGTTTTACTTTTTGTTTTCTACCCATCTGGTCGTTTTTTTAAATCACAGACAAGGATTCATTTTTTTAACATTGAATTTATAAACAAGTTTGAGGTTCAAATACAGCAGCTAGGTCAGGGGAAACTCACTGAATCTGGTCTTCCGGCCCCACAGGTGCAGCGGAGGTGCAGGCAGCGGTAAGGAGCTCACCGGAAAAGACCACTAGATCCAACGTGGCTTCAGCAGCAGCCAGTCTATAATTGAATGCTTACCTTGGCCATGGGGCTCCTCTCTCTTTCCCTCTCTCTCTCCCTCCTTCTCTCTCTCCCTCTCATCCTTGGCTGGAATTGAACCGCCGGCCCTTCAATCCACAGGCCAACGCTCTATCCACTGAGCCAAACCAATCTGCGCTCTTTTCCCCTCTTTTTTTTAGGACATAAGGTAGAGGGTCTTAAAGCCATACCAAACAGACCAAACGGAGGGATAAAGAACTCTACTTCTCTACTTAGACACAGAGCAGTCCAAGTAAGACCCCCCCAGGCTTGAAATAGTGTACAAATTGGGGAATTATGATGTGTTCCAACCATAGAGTGAAAGAAAGGATGGAAGGAGATGAGGTTGGAGAAGGGCTCCCAGGCTGTCCTCACATGGAAGTCATTACAAAGCCTCTCTTTCCCACCCTCCCTCTTCACTCTTTCTCCCTTTCACCAGGTTCATCTATTTGCTTTAAAATAACCCCTCAATTGAAAATTGAAAACAATTCAGGCCTTAGTCAGGATTTTCACCTTTATTCTGAGAACAATAGGAAACCATTTGGCAGACTTAAGTAAATGAGTGGTCAGAGCAGGTTTTCTTTTTAAGTTTATTCTCGTTGCTGCATTGAGAATGGTCTGAGAAGGAATGGACAAGAAAGATTTGGACAGAGCAGTCAGCTGGTGATAGGTAAGAGAGATTATCACCATAACTGAAGTGGTGGTAGCAATAAGATAGAAGGAGTATTGGACAGGTGTGGAAAGTATTTCTAAGGTAGAATTGATAGGTCTTGCTGATGGGTTGAATGATCTTTTACCCTCTCTGCATCCACCCCCTTGGGCATTTAACTTTGAAGTGTCCTCTGCCTCTGTCTCTGGACTTGACCATGTGCCTGGCTTTGGGTAATAGAATGAAGCAGAAGTGCAAGTATGGTGCTTCTAAGTCTACAACTCGAGAGGCCTTGCTCTTTCTTGTGTTTCTGTCATCTCCATGAGGACATTCCTGAGGTAGCCTACTGGCATGGAACAGATACGTGGCAGAGACTTGAAGTGCCCAGTCAGCCCAGTTGAGACTCGTCTAGATCAGTGGTTGGCAAACTCATTAGTCAACAGAGCCAAATATCAACAGTACAACGATTGAAATTTCTTTTGAGAGCCAAATTTTTTAAACTTAAACTATATAGGTAGGTACCTTGTTATTAACTTGATTAGGGTACTCCTAAGGCTTAGGAAGAGCCACACTCAAGGGGCCAAAGAGCCGCATGTAGCTTGCGATCCGCAGTTTGCCGACCACGGGTTTAACCCATCACCGCCGCGTGGCCAAATGTGTGTGTATGTGTGTAAACATACCAATGCACGTAGGTCATTACATAAACATGTGTGTGTATGTGTGTGTTTATGGGTAAAAATATTTCTTTAAACAACAGCAGCAAGCTAATGTAATGGAAATTCTGCTCATTTAGATATTTTGGTCTTGGCGTTGATTGCTCTGTGACAGCAGAGAGTAAGTTATACATTGAGCCTTCAGTGTCATTACCATGTAAATAAACAGACTGCATCTACATAGCGCGACTGACTCAGCCAGAGAGCGAGTACTCTAACATAGCCACCAAGGCGGGATGGGGGGGGGGGGGCAATTATTTTAAGAAGCTTGCTTTCAGCCCAGATGGTTTGGTTCTGCACAAAATCATTTGATTATGTGCTTCTCTCGGCTTTGAAATCATGTACCGATCTGTCCCCATTTAACCAGGAGGGAAGTGCCGCACATTTGTAACAAATTAGGTTAATGGGTTTAAAGCAGATCGTGCAACGGGGAAGGCCGGCTTCTTTGTAGAGCCAAGTCTAGGTAGTCAGGGCCAGCGTCTTGGCTCCGAGGACCAGGAGTTTAGTCCCTTCGAACACGCTCCCACCCAGACAAGAAACCCGGTGTGGATGCAAGAAGGGGCTGTTAGGGCACCGCCTCCGTGGAGAAGAAAGCAGGGAGGCGTTGTTTTGTTCTCTGTGTGTCTTACTCTTGGTAATACCCAAATACATCTTTAGGCCACAGTCTCAGAACTCCAGGCCGGGGATTACAACTCAAATGCCTTTAAGTAGAGTCACTGAGTGAAGTGGGAGGCATAATAAATTCATTTCTCTCTGATCAAAAGAACAGCCATGCAAGTTTCATGACAAATGGCAGCGGACACAAGGACCTAACGTTAGGAGGCAACAGGGACTTCTGTGGGTGAGGCTGAACTCCAACCAAAACTGCCTGTGCCATCCACACAGGGCAGCGGCCACCAGCCTCATGCCCTGGGAGACAGGGTCAGACGGATGGATGTTTGAAGTTATTGAGAAGAGCCAAAAATCCAGATGTTTATAGAAATTTCAGGATTTTAAAACTTTGGCTCAGTGTTGTGTTTTGTTTGTGTGTGTGTGTGTGTTTGTTTGTTTGTTTGTTTTTAAAGAAAGTGCAACATCTGCTGCAAAGTAAAACTGTGGCCTAAATATTGGTCCTCTGTGTGCGAGCAGCTCGGGGCATAGCCTCTGCCGGCTGAGATGCTGGTTCCTCACACTCACATGGACGTGATGGACGTGTGGCTGGAGGGCGGGTGTCTGTGTGTATAGGGGTTCGCTAGAGAAACCCGTGAGCGTATTGGGAGAAAAAGCGAAAAGACTGTGCGGCCACCCTGATGTGATTGCCACGTCACCTCCTTACCTGTCAGGGAGGCCACAAATCCAGGCTTGGGGTAGTGAGCATCGCTGGGGAGCCTCTTCACAGGGCTGTGGGGGTGCGCTCTGTAAGAGGTGTCTGCAGTTCCTCCGCAGGTCGAACATGGGGAGTATTTTCATTTGAAACAGAGGTTTGAAATTCCTCTCTCATTCTCAATGTGTGGCAGCGAACTTTATTACCTGGACTGCTTTAGTCTATTATTCCAGGCTGTTTGCTGGTCTTCAGAATGCCCTTTTTTTTATTGCTGGTACTTTACTGTGTTTCTTTGCACAGTTTGCTACCCTAACTATAGGTGTCCCAAAATCCCTTGTCATAGGAGGAAAAGGTCTCAGGGAATGAGTAGAAGGAATGAGTCCAAGCACTCTGTCCAGGCTCCGTTTAGCAGTACGTGGTGGGAGGTGTGGGAATTAGAGACACTGTTCATTTAGGCTCTTTGGCGTCGCCGTCTTCCTACTCCACTCATCCTTCTTGACACCAGAACGCGTACCCATAGAGTGACATCAGCTCTGCAGAAACCTGCTCTCAGCCCCCCACAGACCAAGCCATGGGCCGTGTGCCACTCGGGCAGATTAGGAGGAAAAATGGGGCAAGGGTGTGAGAAGGTCAGGAGGACCAAGGGGACTTGGCCACCACTGATGTGTTGACTGACCTGGCCACTGTCCCTTATAGAACATTTGCAAAGAATACAGCACAACCGTGTAAAAAGAAGAGCATGGGAAATGCTTAATGCAATGTGGAATTCTATTTTATTTTAATCTATTTTAAAATAGGCAATACATTCAAATGGCTCAAAACCCAAATAATACAAGTGGTGTACAATGAAGTCTCCTTCCCACCCTGTGCATTAAATGACAAGAGAACAAAGCTAACGCTTTCCCCCCTTCTTGCTCCCTAAATATGTGTATTTACTTATATACTTACTTACATGCATACATACACAAAAAACTTATGAATAGAAGATTATTTACAGTGGTTATTTTGAAAGGAAAGATTATAGGTAATTGCTTCTACCGGCCTATATTTTCCAAAATGTCTTCATATTGCCTTAAAGGCATAATCAACAGATTCGTTTATTATACATATGATACCAACATTGAAGGGACTGGAGCAAACTGGACATGAGCAAGCGTCAGAAAGAAGGAAGTAAAAGGCTCCCATCCTCTCGGCACCCAGAGGTCATGGTGGATGGTGCTGCACGCGGCTGGTGCTCCTCCCTCCCTGGCTGGGTCCTTGCACATGCACGGCCACGCCTCAATACCATTGAATCACTTCTGATTAACAGACTATTCAAGAAATCTCTGCTACTGCCTTTTTAATGGAAACAAGAACTTTCCAAAGAAGAAGGCTGCACCTGCACTCATGCAGGTACCACGGAAATAAGAAAGAAAGGTCCTCTGCCTGGGAGGCTGTAGGGAAATTTGCACCAACCGACCAGCAGCACAGACGAGGAGAGAGGATCGTGGGCAGTTCTGCTCCAAGGGCTGCCTTTCAGCCTGAGGTCCTAGACGAGGCCACACCCCCAGCTCACTCACAGCTGTGGTTCTGCTTGGACCCAGGGCTGGCAGAGCAGGCGGCTGGCACCAGCCACTTGGAGCCTAGAGGCTTGAAACATTTGGTGGGAAAGAATAAAAAAGTCCTCCCTTGCTCCCAGGGACAGTAAAAGGGACTCTTAATACTGGTTCTGCACAAAATCATTAATTTAAAAGTGCAACCACTCCCTTTCATTTCAACTTTCTTATAAAAATTATTTAAAATATAGAAATATCAAGAGGTGTTAAGTATATATTTCTTGGTCATATATTTTTCTCCTCTGTTTTTTTTTTAATTGAGAAAAAATGTGGGCAGTTTGCTTTAACCCTCTTCTCCAGCCCCACTCCTCGCTGTAGCAATAACCACGTTAAGGGCTTGGGGTCTAGACAGCTTTTTTGATACACTTGCCTTTGTGCCTATAACCAGGCACAGACCATAATGAATGCCTGCATTTTTTTAAAATTAAACTTAAACTCTTGGGGTTTGTTTTTTTTATCCCCTGGGCTCTAAATCTCACTTATTCTAAGCTCCTTTCCAGAACAATAATGTCTCCCATGTATGAATCACCAAATGCTAAATGTGCTCCTCTCAGCAAATGCGGTTCATTCGAGAATCACTCCCAATAAATTGCCCGTGATGTTCCTTTATTTCCGGGGACAATGGGCAACGCCAAGGCAACGAAGGGTGGCACCAAACCTGCCGTTAGTTTTCATGTGGTCTGGCAGTGTTCATGCCTTCGTATGTTTAAGCATCATAGCATGGTCTGATGTGTTAAGATATTATTTTTCATTCTTTCATTTCTTGAACGTTCAAATATAGAGGGAAGGAGGGAGGGGGATGTGTTGTTTTCTTTATGAGAGAATACCGCTAACCCCGTTTCTGCCAACTCTGAGGGGTGTGGGCAGAAATTAGGACTTGCTGATAATTAGGGTTCTGGGCTTGCTGTTTCTAGCATCCCAGCCGAGTCCTCACCGGCCCCTTGTATTTGGTTAGGTTTAAAGTTTTGCTTTCTAACACAATGTCTCAACCTAGAGCTTACTCAGAAACCAACTTCCATGCGTGAGTTTATGCTGCGGGACATGGGGCATGAGTTAAACTCTCAGAAGAGACTGGCTCTTCAGTCTCTTTTGTGCCCCCCACACCTTGTTAATGCTAACGCTTTAGTGGGACCCCGGTACGTGAAATGTGTTGAAATAAAGTACTAGTTCACTCCAGAATCATTGACAGTGTTCAACCAGGAAGATACTGTCTTCTTCCCAAGGTTGAAAAGTCTAGACATCACCTTTGTGTTCATGGGCACCTACATCGGTCTTTCTTTCTCACTGGCTGGTATGGGAGGGAGCGAGGGTGCACATGGCTGTGATGAACCAGGCTCCTCCGAGTACGTGTTGTGGTCTCCCAGCGGCAGGACAAGGGTCTTGGAGTCAGACCGACACGTTCAATCTTCATTCCTCTTTGCTCTGTGCCCCTGGGCAAGTTGCCTGGTATTTAACTGTGGTGTCCTTATAGGTAAGATTGGAACCGTGGTACCTTCATTATTGTTTTTGACGTTGAAGCCAGCACATAGTAGGTGCTCATCAGATGTTAGTCTCTCTGAGTATGAGTGCCGACGTAAGCCAGGACTCCCAGGATTTTATGGTTCTTTATGGTTGCATCCCTGTTGAGGGCAGGGTTTGGAAATCTCCATCTTTTTAAAGAAAGTTGTGAGATGGTAACACTGAGGGACCCCAGGATTATCTAGAACTTCTGTGCCAGCTCAGGGCACTCTTGTGCTGCCAAAACTATAGCAACTGCCCTCCCTCAGAGACCAGTGGCATGAGGCCTTTTGTTATGGGTCCCTCCAATTATGCACGTGTGTCTGTCAGAACTATTATCTCCATGGCAATTCACCCCCTGCCATTGTGCCTGCCCTCAGAGCTGGCAGTGACGTCTGGGAGGTTTTGTTCTGTTCTCCTGATAGAAAAGAGAAATTGAAACCTATGGCAAAATGCTTAGAAGAATACTTGCAATGGGGTAAGTGCCGGTTATGTACATACGAGGTATTATTACCATTATTATTATTATCATGATTATTTCTAAAGGACAGTTTTCCGGATTAGCCCCAAAGAGGAGGTGAGAGTCGGAATGGTTAAAGTTTCGCAGCTTCTTCTCGGAGGGGAGCCCTGCTTAATGCTGTGAGCACGTGGAGACTGGGGAGTAGAGAATTAGGCTATTGGGGGGGGGGGGGGGGGGCCGCGGGGGTTCTCACTAGACTATTACCCCAAGCAAACTTAGCAGGAAAGGCCGCGAGGGAAATGAAATGCCGTTTTTCTTACCTAGAAGGTGTGGTCCCAGCAAATGCAGATGAGGCAAAACTGAGAATCTGCACTGGGTCCCATCTCCCCTGCTCTGAGCCTTTGGAAGCTTCTGGAAACCGAGTGAGGGAAGGAGAGGCCCAGAAGCAGGAGCCACAGACTGTGACAGTGCCCTCCTGCTGGGGGCCTCCGATACAGCATTGGCCTCTGTGCCTCCGCTTCCTCCTGAGCAATCAAAGCAGCTGGTCAGGCTCAAGCTGTCCGAGCTGGGAGGTGCAGCCCAGCCGGCTCCCGGTCACCGGGCCTCTGTTTTGTACATCTCGGCCCCATGGAAATACACTCGCCAAAATCCTGCATTTAGGTGGTAATCTCAATCTGATATTTACGAAGAGTAGGAAGGGGTATGTGGTGGAGGCAGGGTCAGGGGCAATGGCAGAAAGGACAGAGGGGCTGGGACTTGAGGAGGGCTCTAAGGGGGCAGCGTGCTCCAGCCATGCCCTGTGATCCCGAACCATTCATCCCATGCCCCCACAAGTGCCCTCTTTTTGCCTGGGCAGCAGTGGGCAGCTAGAACCAAGAGCAAGGGACCCAGGGGTCCTGCCTGTCTCTCCGTGACACTGAGATCATGGGGCAGTGCGGTAGCCCTCTGGCCAGGAGAGCGGGACCCAGCTCCCTCCTCAGATGATGTGACCAATAGGTTAGTAACTCAGTGGAAATGCTGAGACAGATAAGCCCCGACAGGGGGATGTGCTGGGAGAGAACGCTGGGTTTCTGGGGCCCCGGCCACACCCCCAGGGAGCAGCTGCTGTTGAGCTCTTCATCTGTCCACCTCCTGCTCCGCTGGGTGTGTGGGACTCTCTACAGAGAACCGAAAGCAGAAGGGGCTTGTGGTGAGACAGGGACAGTCTGTGGCTCTTTAAATGGAAATTTACCTGTAAATGTTAATTAGCAGAAATGCCAACTGGTTTTCATTGGCTTTTCACGTCAGCCTAGGGACGGCCGCCTCCAGTCGGTCTGCTTGGTTTGGTTGCAGGACTCTGGTCGGCATTCAGCGAAGAACACCCCTCTCCCTGCTTAGACCCCTCCGTGGCTCTCCTGGCCTGGGATGAAGTCCAGACCTGATCCCACCTGCCACCATCCCCGTCTCCCCCACAAGCCTCCACTCAGCCACGACCCTCCCCCCGGCCCCTGCTGGCCACACTCGCCTTCTCAGATCACCCATGCTGTGTACTGAGCTGCGTCCTGCCACACATGCCCTTTCCCAGCATGCTCCACACCAGGGGTCCTCACCCCCCCACACACACCTGCACCAGCGTCCCCCGAGGACCTGTTTAAAACACGGGTGGCTCACGTGCAGTGCCCGGACTTGGTCAGACCTAGACTACAAACCAACTTGGAGGACTTGCTACGTCGTTAGATGCACTAAGGCTAGATGGTTACATACCAGTAAGTCCTTATTGGTTAGAATGAATACTGAAAACCATGTGGGTAAAGTGACATGATGTCCGAGATTTGCTTTTAAAATATTCCAGAAAGAAAAAAAAAAGTGTGTATATGGGGGGGGGGGGGGGGTAGAGGAAATGAAATTATCAAAATATTGATAATTGTTGAAATTCATGTTTATTATGCTGTTCTCTCTACGTTTGTGTATGTTTTTAAATTTTCACTAGAAAAATCAAAACAATTATTTTCTTGGGGAAAATAAAAACCACGGGGGGCTGTTCCCTACCCCCGGAATTTCTAACCTAGAACATCTAGGATTACAGCCGAGAATTCCAGTTTCTAACATGTGCTATGTGATACCAGAGCTGCTGGTCCAGAGGCGGCACTTTGAGAACCACGGCACCAGCCCCGGGGACACACAGTCGTCCCTTGCGTGATTCCTACTCACTTCTCATGTGTCCATTGGAGATTCCCTTTGTCTGGCTGCCCGGCACGGATTGAGGTCTCCTATTATACACGTTCCTGCTGTACAGCACCTCATACTTCATAGCCTCTGACTGAATTATAAGTACTCATCTGTAACATGGTGTCCTTATGTTTGTCTTCCCTACAATTTTATAAGCTCCATGAACAAAGAGCTAGTTCACTACCTATCCCTGTGCCTGGCACTGTGCCTGGCATATCGTAGGCGCCCAATAAATGTTTGTGGATGGATGAATGGACGGGTGGAGGAATCGATGTTAAATGTGGGCAGAGCATTCAGAGGCTCTTCACATGTTGCAGAGTGTGTTGCTGAGAGAGTGCAGAGGAGGAAGAGCCACTTGGCCACATCAGCCAGGTTGTCCCTGGCAACCAGGAAAATGACAGCTGCTGCACCCAGACCCCCCGCCCCTCTGCCCCTCCGTATAAAACAGGACCAGCGCAGGCACAGGGCAGGAGCCCTCTCCACAGGCAGGGTCCTGCCTTGCCCCAGGCTGTGTGACTCTGGACAGGTCCTCTCTCTTTCAGGGCCTCAGTTTTGCCATTTGCAAACCAAGAAGGTTGGACCTTTTAGCTCTAACATTTGTTAAGCATCATGGGTTCTGAGCAAAGATGCTTCATTCTGATTAGTATCCAACAATGGTCAAGGTTTGGTCCTTTTTGGGCTGGGGCTTCACAAAGGAAATCAAGCTGGCAGGGCTGATGGGTTCTTGCTTTTCTCCAGAGACTCTGGAGCCATCCTTCCCCTGGAGCTGGGAGTGGGGTGGCCGCGGAAGGACAGGGGGTCACAGATCCAGCCCTCACACCTTACAGCCTCAGGGGCACCCACATCCAGCTGCCTGTCACCTGCTTTAGGGCAGCGTTCATCCGGATGGCCTGGCTGAGGTTTCAGGACCCGAGCACTTAACCAAGGCTCGAAATGCACTTGTGTGTTTCACATGGGTGTCCCCAAATCATTTCTGTCTGCTCTTTCATTTTCTATTCTGCAGCCCCAGTGTTGGATAGTGACTCTGAGCCTGCGTGGCGGTACTCACAGCTCTGCTCATCTGTCTGTGACTTGCTGGGAGGATCCCCAACAGGGGGGGCGGACGCCCCATCACTTCTCCGTGATTTCCTTCTCATGCTTTGTCTTTGTTTGTACAAGTCTAGGTTTTCTCTCCTTAGGGTGGTAGACTGCATGCAGTTCTATGCCGAAACGATTGACCCAGAAACGGTTTAGAAAAGCTCAGAGAGAGTCTAAGAAGAAAGACGCGAGGTTCGTGGCGCCTTTGCCACATTGTTCAGTAGAGAAAACAGGCTTTTAACCCCGGCTTTCACCTCAGAGGTGGCCACTGCTTCCACCCGGTGTTTTCATTCAGGGTCAGAGCCTTTTCACCCTGTTTCCGGCTTTGTTTGGGGTTTTGTTTGTGCGGGCAGAGGGTGTGTGTTTCCTCTCGGAGGGGGGAGGGGGGGTACCAGGGACCTCTCCTTGCAGATTGTTTAAAAAGCAAGCTCCAGAGGACCAGAAGGAGGTAGAGTGTCCGCAGGTTCAGGGTGCGAGGCTTAGAAAAGTTGATAAGAAGGTTTAAAATTGAAGGATTAAAAAGACTCTTGAAAAGCCAGTCCATTATGAGGTCCATTTATATATAAATATATATTCTCCAAAACCACATGAATAAAGGGGGAAGGAAGGAAGGAAGGAAAAAAAAAACTGGCTTCAGTTCAGGACGTCAATTATGTCCTTTTTTTTAATCCCCCTTTTTACAATTTATTTGACATTTTGAACAGTGGCCAAAAAAGCTATTATAACTATAAAACATATTCATTGGTATAATCTCGTTAAGTTGAGCGATTTAATTAAGGTATTGACATGCTTAATTGATACATGTAAGCCAAGACCATTCTCATATCTCATTTCCATATGCTTTCTGCTCTAAGAGAAGCGAGGAGCTGGGTCTTAAAAAAAAAAAAAAAAAGGGCTCCCTCCATAAAAGCGCTATAGATCCATCTGCCCGACGTCCCAGGGGACCACTTCCTGCCACTCTCCCGATTCCGAGCCAGCACTCCGCTAAGTGGCCCTGCTGAGGGGGCGGGTGATGGATACCCAGCCTGAGTGCTTGTCAGGCCCTCTTATGATCAATAGGAGAATATTTATATTAATAAAGCACCGAGTTAATTAAATAAAACGGTCCTCTGGGTAAACTTAAGATACTAGGGGGTGGGCAGAGATCCATATATTCTGCCCTGTGAACATTAAGTATCGCCTTGAAATTTTATGGCGCTTTTAAAAACTCGCTTTGTAATGTAAAAAGTTTGAAACCTCCGCAAGCAAGCGCTCTGTGCCAGGACCTGGCGTCTGCCTTCCGCAGGAGGAAGGCCTGGGAGCTGGAGATGGGGCTGAGGGGGACGCTGGCACACTTTTCCGGTGGCGGGGTGGGGGTGTCTGGGCAGACCTAGCTGGGCTGGAGGATGGAGACCGGAGCTCAGTGCAGGGTCCCCACAGCCAAGATGACACATCCTTCCCCCCAGAGCAGCCTTTCAAGTCAGTTGTGAGAGCGAGACCTTGGACCGCCGCCCATTCTTGGTCCCCTCAGCCTGCGAAAGCCCGAACGCTAGGACTTCTGGAGAGGAGCCTCTTGCAGCCTCACAGACCCCTTCTCACACAGCGCTGATCCTTTGCCTCTTGCTTTCCTGTCTCTCATTCTCTCAGCCTGTCTGCGTCTATTCGGGGGTGTGTGTGTGTGTGTGTGTGTGTGTGTGTGTGTGTGTGTGCCTGTCTCCATCCTGCTTCTCCCTCTCACACCTGTGCCTCTTTCTCTGCAAGACTGTCTCTCTGTGTGCCTTTCCCTCCCGCTTCCTCTTCTCTTTAGTTTTACTCTCCCTGTCTCACTGGGTCAGTCTTCTTGCTCTCTCCCTCTTGGTCTGTGTTTCTCTGCCTGCCTGTCTTTCCCTTTCCCTCTTCCCTTCCGGTTGGGGTGCATACAGGAGGCAGCCAATCGATGTGTCTTCTCTTCATTTCTCTTCTCTTCTCTTCTCTTCTCTTCTCTTCTCTTCTCTTCTCTTCTTCTCTTCTCTTCTCTTCTCTTCTCTTCTCCTCTCTTCTCTTCTCTTCTCTTCTCTTCTCTTCTCTCTCTCTCTCTCTCTCTCTCTCTCTTCCTCTGTCTTTCAGTCTCCCTCTCTTACCTTTATAGCTGTTTGTCTGTCTGTCTCCCCCTCCACTTGGGTTGTCCTGCCCGCGGATAGCTGGTCTAAAGAAGGCCTCTCGTTCACAGACAGCCCCTCCTCACCGTCACTGAGAGGCTGACTTTCCGGTCTTTTCTGGAGCAGCCTTGAGGCCTCCGTTGGGTTTGGGATAACAACGAGGACAGACCCACTGCATCTTCCCTGGGGCAGCGGGGTCCTCTGCTGAGAGGACTCGCATTTGCTGTCCCCTTTGTCACCTCCCATGGACTGTGTCTTTTCCTTCTCTCAGCTTGGACCTAACTCCGCAGTCCATTCAGTCACCCTACTAACAATGACCCCGCACTGAAATGTGAGCCCAGGGGTTACGAAGGGAGTGGGGACAGGCAGGGAGCTTGCTTTAGTAGCACGTGCAACTCCGGTCCCCACTGTGACTGCTCTCCGAGGGCTGCTTCCTGCCCGGCTCCGGCGGCCCTGCAGCTCACCCAGGTCCCCAGCTTCCTTGGGAAGGGGGAGGCCCGATCAACACTCCACTCTCAGCCCAGAGCCTGTGTTAGCGTCGGGCCACCTCGCAGTCTAGCCCTGCCGGCTGTGCCTCCAGCTGCCTCGGCTGCCCCCTTCCCATCCTCTCCGTGGGAGTCTCCGCCGGCTTCTCCTGTGCACGGCAGCTGCTGCACAGCCTCCCTCTCCAGCCAGCTGCCTGGGTTACAGAGAGCTGTGTGGCTTTCAAACTCTGCCCCCATCTTTGCCACCCCGTCCTCCCCACCCTCGGGAGAGCCTGGTAGGTTCCTGTAGGGCCTAGGGAAGCTTTGAGGCGCTGCAGGCCAAGACCCCAGGAGGGGTGAGGAACGAAGGGAGAGCATGGCTCAGGAGCCTGGAGGACCTCGGTGTGAACAACTGCTTCTGTTGGTGTTGAACTTGACTGGAATTGCTGCCTTATGGTTTTAGGGTTCCTGTGTAATGTTCTCTGGGCCAAGGAATTTGCAGGGATTTTCTTGTCTTCTACTCACAGTGTTTGAAGGCAGATGCAAGTACTCGCAATAATTAGTATTTATGAAAGCCAGGTAGCATTCAAGAGCTCTAAGTTCATTAGCTGTTTCATCATTCTCTGGCATAAGTATAGTCATTGTCCCCATGTTACAGATGAGAACACTGAGGCTCCTACAAAGCCACACGTAGCAAGAGGCAAAGTCCTCCAGGCTCCTGAGCCATGCTCTCCCTTCGTTCCTCACCCCTCCTGGGGTCTTGGCCGCATGCAGGACCTTGGAGTCAGGTACAAAAGGAAAGGAGTTACCAGGAAGAGTGTGGCTCGGGCTGTGGCCGAGGAGCAGACTCGGGGAGGCAAGGGGATGCTTCAGAAGAAGTCGCCCTCATACCTTCTCTCTGCTCCCCACTCCTATCAGGGAGGTCCTTTCCCTCTTTCACTGCACTTGGCACTAGACTAGTGGCAACAGCCTCACACGCGTCGCTAATTAATTCCATCATCGCCGTTCGCTGGGTTCTCCTCTGCTCACATCCTGTGCCTTTCAAGCTACATGGCCAGAAGCAGGGCTGGGATTAAATATTAGTGTTAACTGCAAACTCGGTGTAAATCTATTGAACTGATGTTTCTATATAAATAAACAAGAGAACAGCATCTACTCTGCTGTGGTCACGTCCAGGACCTCCACAGGTGCGAGGTATTAGCAGCACCTACAATTGCTTTGGATGGAACAGTACGTAGTGCAGGCGGCCACGATGAGAAATGCCGTCTGTGGCAGTAACGTAGCTTAATGGCCTCCGCGGCTGCATACCTCCACGCTCGCCTCGAGACGAGACGCTGGCCCTGCAGCTCAGGGGGCTGAGCTCTTGCTGAATTGCTTTCCTGCTTCAGTAGGAGATAATTTCGAGCCTTTCTGAAGCTGTATTGATTTTATAGGCAGATGGCCCCAGGATAGCATCTCACCTTCACCATGGAGGTTTCACTTATTTAATGGGGTTTTGAAAAGTTATAGGAAAGAACAGGCACGTACAAGCCATGCTCCCTTGAGCTGCAGCTCTGCATTGCAAATGCCAACCTCTGGGTAGCTGCAGCCCGGGCGTAATCCCTCCCTACCCCCACCCAACCCGGCAACTGCTATTTCTTCAGTAAAGAGAAGAGTAACCCCAGGGCCAGATGGGTATCCCCTGGGCCATATTGCCAGGAGAAGGGAGGGGTTGTTTAGTCTACAGAACATTTGTCTGAGAGTCAGGCACACATAGGAGATCCAGAGGAGAGCGCCAAGAATGCTCTCTTCATGATCAAGTTGGAGGTCACAGGGGTAAGAATTAGGGAGTGGTTTCAACTGCAGTCCCGTAGCCCTCTGGCCTGCCTCTCTTCTTCCAGCCGCTTCCTCTGCCAGCCCCAAGCTGACTTCTGCGAATGCGCAGTCTCCGTGAGGGTCTCCAGGCCTTCTGCACAGTTTGGCGGGAAGGAGACTAATCACAGAGCAGATGACGACACAGGTGATCAAGCATTCTCGCTGCCGGTCACCCCTCGGAGCAGCCCCTGTAGCTTGATGCCGAAGTGCCTCCTCCATC
The DNA here is from genome assembly GCF_000412655.1 of Myotis brandtii. Lineage (NCBI taxonomy): Eukaryota > Metazoa > Chordata > Mammalia > Chiroptera > Vespertilionidae > Myotis > Myotis brandtii. The sequence continues at coordinate 14,604,119 of NW_005362269.1, read as the reverse complement.
CCAGAGTCTCATTGTCAGCGTTAGCCTAGGCCCTAGGCTCAGTGAGTGCCAGGACTCAGCCCCCTCCATCCCAGAGTCTCATTGTCAGCGTTAGCCTAGGCTCAGTGAGTGCCAGGACTCAGCCCTGGCAGGAGGGGGGGCTGTTCTTGGAAAGGAAACATTGTCGGGCAAGCGGCCCTTTTCTGGATCGAAGCCATTTCCAAACCTGTTGTACTCCCTCACGCCAGGTTTCAGCTCTCTCCGGAGTTCTGCTCAGCGAAGCGCCCAGCGTAGCTGCTCATCCCACATCTCTGTTTCCCTCACTACGCCTCTCCTGTTGGAGACTTTATCTGAGTGGCATTAGTTCTCAAGCAGGACATGCCACCAAGGAGACAGAGGTAGAGGATGGGGGGATAGGGCCAGAGCTCTTTATAATGTAGAGGGACAATATGGACTTGGGGGAGGGGGATCCCCATAGCTTGAGATTTATTCTTCATGACCCATAAACCAGACAATGGCATGGAATCATTTTTGCTTATTTTTTTTAATCCACTCAACAAACATTTTTTAAAGCTGTGTGTCAGGCCTCATGCTCCGCCAAAATCTCTGAGCACATGAAACTAATAATTTAGTGACGATACCAGCGGGAACGCCCATGTCACCTTAGGAGCTTGACCTTCTTTCCGCGTGTATTTAGCAAACAGCCTCCTCCGTTCCAGGCTCACGTCTACCTGCACCCAGGTCCCTAACTCACCTTTAGCCTGTTGGTCGTGGCAGATTTAACCTCGCCCTGGGACAGTTCCTGAGTTAAAGGGCCACAGTGCTGGATGATCTGACATTTTGCTGGAGATTTCTTTTTCAGAAAAGATAAGAGAGACACCAACAAGGGACTGTGTCAATCACAGACTCGCTTCCTCCTCCCTGATGCCAACAAACATTGGCCAGAGCGGTAACCAAAAATACACACTTGGAACCCACCAGAAGCCATGTGGGAGAGCACACCCCCACCCCCACCTCCCTAATGTCGCTGATTACTGCTCCGGCAGGCGTCACCTATGGGATATTATGCCTCGGGACCTATGACCATCAGGCCACCATCTGGGAGGCAAATGAGGGTGCCCAGGGCAGCGATGAATCACGAGGCCAGACAAACGCGCACACTTCACTTCAGAACAATTCCATAAACAACCCCCAGCCCCCACCGCCTCCCCGTTGCTCCTGAGGTTTCATCTCCTAATTGCAAAAGCTTTTTGGCATGGGGATGTCTTTGTGAAGAAGAGAGGACTCAATTTGGGCCATCTCTCTAAAGAAGACACGGGAACAAGGACGCTTCTCCAATTAATCAGCAAATGCTTGGCTCCAGCTTTCGGCCAGAGGATCGATTTACATAAAACTACTTCTCGAGATGAATCTGCCTCCCTCAGCTCCCCCTGCAGTCCCCTTGTCCAGCCAGCATTAGACATGCTGCCGGGTTTCAGATTGACAGTGTCAGTTACGACAATCAAATTACGGATGAAAGCCTCAGAGGGCGGCCAGGGGAGAGGGACGCAGGGGACAGAGGGGGTGGGGACGGCATGTCAGCCGGGAGGAGGGTGACCGCACAGAAATAGGCTTTCTCACCTAAACTCCATTGGGCAGACACATAGCTTCAAACAACAACAAAACACTAGTCAACATCCTTTTGAACTAGGTGGACACGTCCCACACACACTCCCCACTCCCAACCAAAATCAATAAATTAGACCAAAACACCTCATTGGGCCTAAAACTTGGCAGGGGACTATCAGATACAAAATTAGATCCTGCAAGCAGATGGTTTTCAGCACCAGATTTCTGCACACCCTCTAAGGGCACCGAAATCGCGGCTGTGCCCCCTGAAGGGCACATGGTGATGGATGCACGGACTTGATTCCAGTCAGATGCTTGTAGCTGGGGTCCCGGTGATGCTTCCTGGACCACTTCGTTAGGCAGGGCTGTCTGGACAGAACAGAAGGCACAACTGGGCTGATAATGAGAGCTCCCCAGTCCGTCTGATAGCACTGCCTTGTGGGTAAATGGTGGTAATCCCAGGGGTCAGTGTGCTGCTGAGGGGCCCGGCCTCTGCCCCATTGGCGGGGGATGATCCGTCGATTGTAATGCTGTTTCGTGACCATGGAGAGCCTTCTTGGTTGAGCTGCATGTGGGAATGGAATGGAGGAAGCTCCTGTTTGGGCTGGAAGCATCGGTTAGCCCTGCCAGCCCTGACGGGTGTTGGTTCAGAGAGGGTCACATTCAATCCGGTGTCTGGAAGGAGGCCCTGTGCTCACAGTTCAGGCCATGGCTTGCTTCCCTGAATCCAAAGGTTTCTGTCTTGACTGGCTGCCCTTCATATTTCTTGCTATACATCCCAAACCCCCAAGGAGTACCACAGATTGGTTCTCACATCTGAAACTCTCTCCCCCTCTTGGCAATGAGTAGGCATCCAGCTACAGCATCCGGCTCCCCACCTTACTCTAGAACTGCCCTGTGCAGTATAGTAGGCACCAGCCCGCGTGGTTGTGGAGCCCTTGAACTGAGATGTACGTAAAGTACACACCAGATTCCAAAGACTCCGTCTAAAAAAAGAATGTAAAGTATCTCATTAATAATCTCTATATTGTTGCATGTTGGAATGATAATATTTTGGATATATTGGGTTAAGTAAAATAATCTATTAAAGTTCATTTTAACTGTTACACTATTTTTAATGCGGCTAATGAAAAAAATGTAAATTGCATGGGAGTCTCCTGTATTCCCATGGGAGAATGCCGTTCCAGAATTAGCCAATTTCCCGTGGAGAGATGTTGGCCTCCGCGCCCGTCAGCCCCGGTCTGGAGTGTTCTGTTGGCCAGCACAGAGGGCTGCTTGTGCATAATTTGGGGGAAATTGAGTTAGATGGGCCCTGCACTTGTCCAGCTCACCCCCTCGATGCTTTTATGGTCCACATTCAGCCTGATTTACTTACTCACTTTAACCTGGGTAATCCTGACACACATCCTGAGTTTGCGATCTCCAGAACGTCTGCCCATAAAGAGACAAAACAGGGCCCCGTTGGTAACTCATCACAGACAAACCCACACCCCAAGGCCAAGTGCAGCCTTCGCAGCACCCACAGCCCTCAGGCCCCCGAGGGACCCTTAGTGCCGTGTGCTGAACCCAGGCCTCGTCAAGGTCACCGCTCTGGACCTGCTCGCATCCCAGCTGCTCGGTCCTGCTCCTGGCCTGCCCGCCAGGGCTTCCTCCCCCAGCCGTAGCCCTTCTGGAGAGCTGTGGGACATCGCCTGTCCACAAGGCCCACCAGGAAGATCCTAATCCCTGCAGGTTTGGGAGGGTCCAGGATACTGTGCTTGCTTTCTCCTGCCACGTTGCTGGGATCCCAGGGAAGGGTGTCAGAGTCTCCACACTGAGCCACAGAGTGGCTTTCTAGAATATAAACCTGCCATTCTCCACTCCTTGAACCATCTGTGAAAGGAAACATAATCCACAATGCCATGATCACACCTAATTTTTTTTTATAAAGAGATCTGTATTTCTCGCAGCACCATCAGTGAATACTGACAAGGGAGTCCCTGAGTCCTCCTGTGAGGACTGTCAACTCTTGACATGCCAACTTGGAAACATCTTCGAACTGTCCTGATTTCTATCCGACTGTCCACTTGGAAAGATAACACCAAAGCACTTGACGAATCAGGCCTGCCTCCCTACAAGGGCCATGACTGATAGTGCCATCTTTCTCCCCTCCCTCCCCCCTCCAAATCTCAAGGGCATTCGGGGCCTCGTGTCAAACCAAGCTGTGCATTCTTTTCCATGTTGGTTAGGAACAATGTGCAGTGTGAGTTTAGATACATACGGGCTTTCTTCTTGTTGCAGAGGAAAAGCTGAACAGCAGCTCTTGCCTTTTGAGGTGTCTGGGTGTTTATTTTACCTCCACCTATGTAAGGGGTCTGTGCAATTGTATCAGGGGTTGATGAGAAGGCCAGCTCCAGGAGGACAGGAACTTGGTCTGTTCACCTCTGTATCTCAACACATTACATGGTATAGCACATAGTAGGTGCTCATAAAATGAATTGAGTGCCTACTGTGTGAGTGAAATAAGACTCTGAGCTGACATTTACTCAGCTGGTATGAAATATCTGAAGGGTAGGACTTTTCTCATGAGCTTCTCAGAGAAGGCATGACACGAGGCACTCTTATTGATGTCTTTCATTCAATAACTTAGAGCATCCGGGGAGCAAGCAATATAAACTCCTGCTGCCGTGAAATGTTCAGAAGCCCAACTGGAGCAGTGGGGATAATTGTGGTGTTTTGTCCCCCACTGAGACTCTGATTCTCTGGATCTCAGGAAATGACTCAGTTACTCCCTGTGATCTCCCTGGGACAAAGGATGCCGTTGACCAGACACCCCACTAGGGGCACCAGGGCTTCTGAGCTGGGTTAGATGCATTTGGTTTTGACCGTGACCCAACTGCAAACACTTAATCTTGCTTATTAAGATAAATTGTCTGCAAAAGAAATGTGCCTTTTAAAATGAATCCTCCCTGAAGTCCACGTTGTAAAATCCCCAGGGAACAGTTTTTCCTGCATGTCTGTCCCTCCTGCTGTATAAGTAAGCAAAGCGATACCTTCCTCTTTGGTTTCTAGAGCGGAGTGATGTGCGATAGTTACTCTACAATGGGAGTTGGGGATGAGGAGGGCAGGGGTCACCTTTGTCTGGGATGGTAGTACTGAGAGTACAAGAAATTGTAGATTCACGGATTATCCATCAGAAATTCAGAAGTCCCTAAGTGAATTTTGATTGATACCTACTCTACCAGTGGGCAGGTTTCCTCCTACTAGGCAGTGACTAGGACAGTAATTTTAATATAAATTCAGCCCAAAGAGAATGAGAGTGGTAATCCACTGCCCTGGTCCCAAATCCAGTCATGGTTCCAATTATAGTGGATCCAAACTTGCTAATCAAGAGTTGATTTTTTTTTTTCCTGAAAAGGCACCTTGTTGGTCTCAGTGCAAGGGGTTTGGGGACTGGGTTGTTTCCATGTTCTTTGGTGGCCTCTTGATCTTTGGTCCTGGATATGTCATCTTTTGGGAATGATTTTTTTAATCTTCTGAGAACTTCTTGATTCAGGAGAACTGCCCTTGAAACCTTCTTAGGAAATGCTTTGGGTTGGAGTCCGGGGCCCCCTTTTCTGACACCGGCTCCATCTCCTGCTTCTTGGACTTTGCAGCAAACTGTCCTTGGGTTCCTGGAGTCAGCTCATCCCTCCCCCTGGAGAACAGGCCGAGCGAGCGGGGGAGTTGGCGCTTCTCTCTAACCAAGGGCTGCCGGGTGCAGGGCTGCAGAGGTTAGAGACAGGAGCGCCCAGGGGATTGGGCTGAGCCAGGACTGGACCTAAGTGTCTTGTGTTCCCCTTCTCCATCCTGTGCCCTCCCTCCCTTCGTGGTCTCTCCCAGGAGCAGTTTGAGAGCCCGCCCTGGGCTGTGTCTGCTTCTGAGAGCGTCCACCCAAAGGCAGACCCTGTTCTCCTAGGCCAGTGATGGTGAACCTTTTGAGCTCCGCATGTCAGCATTTTGAAAAACCCTAACTTAACTCTGTTGCCGTGTCACATACAGAAATTTTTTGATATTTGCAACCATAGTAAAACAAAGACTTATATTTTTGGTATTTATTTTATATATTTAAATGCCATTTAACAAAGAAAAATCAACCAAAAAAATGAGTTCGCGTGTCATCTCTGACACGTGTGTCATAGGTTTGCCATCACTGTCCTAGACTAAAAAATGGGTCCTCCTTTCTGGATGATCGAGGAGGGAAGCCTTCATCCCTCCCCCGGATCTTATGGAAAGAATATTAACAGCATTTGTGTGTGTTATTCTTTGAAGAATTATAGGCACATGTCCTGAAGGTGATGCTAAACTATGTTTTCAGCAGGGGGAATTCAGGACTCAATGAGGGGAGGGGGATCCAAGAAATATACACAGCCATTCTCTATCTACAGGGCTCCAAGTGCAAAGTGCACACGGGTATCAACTCACTTTATCCTCACGATTAGCCTCTGAGGTCTGTAAAATAGCTCTCCTCCTGTAAACATGGGGAAACTGAGGCATGGGGCATGTCAGCGGTTGGCATGATGATATAAGTAGTAAGTGGCTCCACCCATGTCAGAAACGAGAATTCTCCAAGGTTGAGGGAGCTTCCAGCCCCGTATTGTACCTTCTGGATAACTGGAGGCTGATATCCTGGAGCAAACCCACCCCACCACCACCACCACCACCACCTCCCAAAAACTGCTGCTGAACACAGACAGGACTTCCTGGAAGCACGAACGTGACCGAGATAAGCACATCATCCCCAGGGGAACAAACTGCCTCTGCATCTTGCCTATAACCGTGGGGTGGGCAGGGCTGGGGGAGGCGGGGACTGCCATCCACCATTGCTCTGACAACAAAGCAAGCCTGGCATCGCACGGAGAGGCCGGGACGCGTTCCCTACACTCCGCTGGAACTAGACAACCTTTCAATCCATTTAGCAAAGTGTCCGCAGTTCCCGTTTCGGGGTAGATGGAGCAATAATAAATTTGCAAAGAAAGTTAATCTTTGTCCAAAGCGTTTTAGTAAATTAAAAAGGGGGTGGAGGGGCAGAAGGGGGATATATTGATTCTTGCCAACTTCTGTTTGACTTACTGTCTCCTTAATAAGTCCTCTTTGGTCTTGAGTTTTTGGATGGAATAATCTGTCGGTTAATCATTTTCCGGAAGCAGGAAAATGCACTTTAGCTAATGCAGTTCCCTTTCATGCAGAGCCCTAATCACTTAGAAAGGCATCCCAATTCATAACCCCACTTCCCAACCAGGAAAGCCTTTCCCACCAGTCTTCTCCCTTTATCTCCCCGGAGAACCCCAGCACACCTCCCTCCCACCCCACGCCAATCTCGTACCTTCCATCTAATGTTTTGTGTTTTTATTTTTTTAAAGCAAATTCCCTTTTCTGGTCACTTCTCCACATGTCCCCTCAGGAAGGGTGAGGTGCTCCAGCCCCAACAAGTAATTGGCCGGAACTAGGCTCTCGAGCACTCCGGATAGATTTTGTTATTTTTATTTAAGTGTCAGCCGAAAATGGTGGCTCTTGTCTCTCACAGGGACCGTACTTAACAATAGCTCCGTGCTCTGGCATCACGCTGAGATAAACACACCCTCAGGAGCCCTCACAAAGGCCCCGAGATAATTGCGAAGGGACAGTTACCGAAAATGAAGCACCAGCCCCGAGCCTCCTCCACGCCCCATCAGTAACACCATTAAAGCCGTCAGTTTGTCAGCCTACTGGAGGTATTTATGAAATCAATACACACTCCCGCAGATGGATGGCAGCCGTATTGTCCGCCGGAGAGGAGAGGCTCAATGGAAAATGAAATTAATAAAATGTATAAGCAGATTGTCATGGAGAACAGATAAATTCCCTACAATCTACTGTTTTGCTCAGCTGTGGCAGGCAGGCCGGGGCG
>NW_005362269.1:14549597-14596590 GCF_000412655.1 Myotis brandtii | reverse complement strand
ATTTTGCCTGTGTAGCTGCTTTTGTGGGAGATTTCCCAGCAGCTCCACCAGATGTGTCTGCTTAAATATTGCTTTCTCCTCTGCATCCCACCGTCCTGCAAACCAGAACCTTCATGCAATCGCTGTTCTGTCTGTGTGGTTGGGGTGCCTTAGCTTCAGAGGGGTAGTGCATTGCTGGGGTGTGTGTGTGCCCCTTCTTGTCATTTCCAAACATGGTTGGAGCGGGCGGTTCTAACCCTGTCTCGGGTCTGCTGCCCCCGCCTGTATACTGATCATCAGCTGTTCGCCGAGTGTGGCCTGAGTGTGGCCCAAGCGGCCACAGATAGCAGCCCAGACTGGGAGGCAGGGGGCAGGGCTGGCTGTCCTGGAGACCAGCCTCCGCTCGCCAGAAAAGACTGGGCCCATTGTGGCTGCCGGAGCCTGGGGGACGGCCCAGATGCCCGTGGAAATTGCATTAGTTGGATGACAGGACCCTGGCCCCCTTCTCTTGGAGGCTGATGGAGAGCAGAGGCGTGGCCTCAGTGACACTGCCGACCTTTGCTGTCATCGTGGGCTTTGTTCAGCGCCCGACTGCAGGCTGGAGCCCTGCTCATTGAATCAGGCCCAGCCAGGGGAGCCTGTAACCAGGCCCCGCGTGCATCTAAATTGACTTACATCAGTTGCAGGCCGAGGAAACTGGATTTGAGGGGGGGAGGCACCCTCTTATTCAGCCCCAGAAGCCACACGTATTCTGATCTGCACCCAATCCCAACTCTGAGCCTTGCCTTGGAGCCTAACAGGGTCCCAGACAACCCCCAAGGGTCTCAGAGTCTGCCAGTCGCTCAGAGTGTTGCAGCTCACCTCAGAGGTGGGAGAAGGCAAATGCACGCCTCGCCTCCGTGTTCCAGTTTCCCTCCTGCCCCCGGGCAAAATGTCCATCCAGAGGCCCGGGTTTTGGTGGAGGATGGTGGTCTGGCCTCTCTTTCCAGCTGCATCTGGAGCCGCCTACAGCCATTGCTTAGGTGTCCATGGGAATGGGCAAAGGGGTGTCCCTGGGTGCACTCCCACTCGAGGACACCTGGCAGTTCAACACGTGTTTACCTGTGACCCAGCACGTGCTCCCTGTAGGACAGGAAAGTTCATCCTAGTGTTTCCTAAAATAGCAGTGTGGGACCATATAGCCGTCTAAGCAAGTGGATGATCTACAGGCATTAAACGTGTTGGCATAGATGTACTGCTAATGACATGAGCAGATGTTCTCAATATAGTAAGTGGAAAAGAAGTTATAACAGACTATATGCTATGAGATCATATTGGTGAAGTTTATATATAAATTACTCCTAATTGGTAACAGTCGTTATGTCTGGGTAGGTAAAATATTTTTTTTTGCCTTAATATCTGAAGGTTTTGGTGTTCCCTTCAAAATAATGGAGAGATATAACTACAAATATGCACATGTGTGTAGGTATATAATATATGATTGGTCTATGTCACTATAGATATACATGTATGTATGATTGATTACTCGCTGAGATCCCAGGCAGCCTGAGGTATGAGTGAAAACAAGTGCCTGTGTTTGGTCTCGCAAAAATATACATATATATAAATAAATAAAACTGGAAAACAAAATGGAAAAGACCTTATGGGTCTTAGGAAAGGAACCTGAGGCTTGGGGAACTCTTAAAGAGGACCCGGCAGGAGGTTTGGGTTTGAGCCAGCTTGGAGAGTTCCTTGCCCTCCCTCCTTGAAGCAACACCTTAGCGCTGCCTAATGCGGGGTGAGGTGCCAATGGAACCCCCACTTTGGATGGTTTTGTGGAAATGCAATTTGAATTCATCATGCCTGTCACTAAGATGACCCAGGAGGCCCAGAGGACTCTAAGCGGCAGAGATGGTTGGTCCCTGTCAGAAAATCAGGAGGCCAGCTCCATTCCCACCCCAGATGACAAAGGCAGCGGGTCCCTGAGAGATGGGAGATGGAGAGGTGTTGACCCTGCCATGGGGGAGGGACACGTGCGGGAGGAGGGGCGAGGGGTCGTCTCTGGGAGGTGGCAAAACAGAGAGTTGGGTGCAGTGTGTGCGACAAATAACCCAGAGGCTTGGCTCCTGGCCTGGAGGTGCGAGACCACCCACAGAGCCCGCCCTGGAGGCGAGCGGCTCCCCCTGGTAACCATTCCAGCAAAAGCCATCTCTAAGGAACAATGCGCAGGCTTGTGGCAGCCTGGGGCCTGAGACTAAACAGTCCCCCAAACAGCCTGCACGGGGTTTTGTTATCGTAATGAGATGCAGACAGAGCCAGCCTGGTGGCTAACTCGGTGCCTCTCTTCCTCTTGTTTAGAGATCTGAGCGAGAACCAGATCCTGGGCATCCCGAGGAAGGCGTTCCGCGGCATCGCCGACGTGAAGAACCTGTAAGTAATGTTTTCGCTGCTTCGCTGCAGATGTGGCTCTCAGGCCAGAGCGGGGGCACGGGAGGGGACAACCAGGCGGTAGGCTGTGCCCTGTGCGGCCTGGGCCAGGCGCCTTGGAGACCCTGAGGGGTGTGCTTCAGTGGGTTCCAGGGAGCACACCTCGAATGCCACGACGGCTCCACACAGTCCTGTTCCTCCTGGCTATTCGGCCCCACATATGAGCGTCAGCGTCTCAGACCCGGGTCAGAGCTGGCCCTGCAGTAACTCTGTGGCCTGGGACTCAGTTCTGCTTCTCCCAATGTCACCGTCATCTATAAAACTGGGCTGATAGCCTGGGGGGGGGGTGCTGATGCAAGTGAGAAAATATGTAAGTACTGCGTGGCACATAGTAAACGTTCAACAAATGGGAGCCTTGATGATGAGGATGATGATGATGATGGTGGTGGTGGTGATGAAGATGATGAAGATGAGGACTGTGGCGGTGATGATTATCAGGAACCTGGGGGGACAGAGAAAGATTCAATTCACTAGGTGCTTGGATGTTGTTGTTGTTTTAATTTGAAATAATTATTGATTCACAGGAAATTGCACAAAATGGTAGACAGGTCCATGTGCTGTTTCACCCATTTTTCTCCCAGTGGTGGCATCTTACATAACGATAGTTTAATATCAAAACAAGGAAATTAATGTGGTATATTCCACCGACCTTATTCTTCAGATTCCACAGTTTTACACACACTCATTTGTGGGTGGGTGGGTGTGTATGTGTGTGTGCGCACGCGCACGCGCACACACTCATGCAGTTCTGTGTGACTGTCTCACTTGCCTATCTCTGTGCCCATGGCCTCACTCCATGCAGGACCGTTCCGTTGCTGCATTTTGAACTTGCCAGATAGCCTCGGTCATTTCCTACCCAGCCTCCACTGTGCTGCTGTCAGCGTCTCCTTGCCCATAAGGAGCGTGCCTTCTGAATGTTCTACCCGCACCACTGTGTCCATGTTGTCAGGACCTGAGTGTGGAGAGGGGCACAGAAGGGCTGGTTGGTGTGAGCGGGCCTTCCTGCCCCTGGCCTCCTCCACAGGCCCACATTCAACTTGAGACGTCTTGAAGGAGGTTTTTAAAACTACTTTTGCTGTCTCTGTTCCCTCTAAGGACAGTAGGGATTTGAGGGAACTGGGAAGGTGATGGTGGCTTCCAGGTAGAGGCGACCTGCTTCCCCGCCACTGCTGGGAACTTGGCGGGAAGCTTTCCGTGTTAAACATGCAAAGCACACAAGAGGGCAGAGGCATGTCAGGGTGAAGGGCCCAGAGGACAGGGAGGACTTTGGAAGGGGAGCCCAGACTGGAGGCTGCCCACCGCTTTATCCGGACAGAGGCAGGAGCAGGAGAGGGTGGGCAGGGCAGACAGCCTCAGAGAAGGTGACTCAGCATCGTGCGTATAAACCAAAGCAAACTGCTGTGCTAAGGAGTCCCAGAAAGGACGGCAGGAGGGGAAGTAGAGACCCTCTAACCCCCAGGTCAGCCTGAGAACACTAAGGCCCAGAGACGGGCGGCGCTGAACTCAGGGTCAGCCAGCTCCTTGAAGGGAGAGCCCCAGATTAATATTTTACATATATAAAGTGGTCTGTCTATCTGTCGGATCTCATGGCTCTAATCTTAAACGGGCCAGTTAACAACCAAAATACACCCAAACTGTGGTGATGAATGAACAGGGCTGTGTAATTCTGCTGCATTTCTGATTCTCGAGAAAGTGGTTAAATCTCACAGTGGGCCTCAGTGGCATCTGGAGGCTTGGGGTTTATTGTTGTTGTTTTTCAGTAACATCTTTAACCTCACAGAGGCCTCGGGAACGCAAAGATCCGAGGTTCTGCAAGCACAGGCTCCCGAGTCACCCGGGAGCTGCCGTCAGGCCTCCTTCCCGGCCACTCAGCAGTGTGTCACTCAGGGGCCTGAGCAGCGATGATCTCTCTGGTTTATCCCCAGGGTCAGCATGTGGTCCTGTGGGGAGAGGGGAGGGCAGTAAACTCACCGCTTAACGGATGAATTAACCAGCAGAACTAAAGACGGATGGGTCACCTGACACCTCTCATCAGTTCGGTCAGCACACATTTGTTGGCCAGAACTTATAAGTCCCAAAAGGGTAATTCATGTTCTCAGGTAGAACTGGGGGCAAGAAACACGGGCATACAAGAAAGTGTCCTGTGATTTAACAACCCGAGTGAAAAGTGGCAAATGAGTGGCTACGCATAGTAAAGGGCTATCAGAGCTCAGAGAAGAAAATAGCGTTGGGCAGCGCTGCTAGTATCACGGCTTTGGGGTGTGATAGATTGATGTCTGATCCCCAGCTGTTCTGTGCAGCAACCTTAAGCACATTACTTGCCACTTCTGAGCCTGGATTTCCTCCACTGTAAGATGAGGATAAGAATTGTACTTAATCTCCTGGAGTTTTTGTGAAGATTAATAAAATAATGTGTATGAATAACTTAGTGTTATGCTAACATGGAAGTTATTTAGGAAGTTCTAGCTCCTACTGTATTCCTTTGTTGTTATAATTGTGAAGACTTTAGTTGGGCCTGAACAATGATTGGAATTCACAGCATAGACAAGACAAACTGTGTGTGGAAAGTGTGGAGGAAACCTGTGTAAGGTGAGCCCCAAGGACACAGACAGAGCTGTCTGGTGGGAGTGGGGTGGTTATGAGGCAGAATAATAGGTGATGAGGTTAGAAAAAAAAAGAGGAGGCCAGGTGGATGCGCCTCGCCTGCGAGGAGTGTGGACTTGAGATGCAGATGCTAAGAGTTAGGCTGGCTCCTGACCGGGGATAGGCCGCGATGAAATCGTTGGCTGTGGAAGAGACACCTAGGACAGGAGGAAGCGGAAAGGGGATGTCTGGGCTGGAGGTGAGGCTGGAGTTCAACATGAGGGATCAGGGCTGGCACTCGGGATGGAGCCGTCGGAAGTGAAAGGAGGAATCCTTGGGGGCCAACTCAACAGAGCTTGTCGAACAGTGAGTTACGGGTGCTAGGGGGAAAGAAGCAGAAAGCGATGCGCTACGGGCTCTGACAACGCAGAGAATGATGGCAGGTTCTCGCAGCCATTCATCCATGCAGCCGTCAGAATATTTTTCTGAGCCTATTAAATGCCAGTTTTGGGGAAACCTAAGGTGAAGTAGATAGATCTGTGAGCTCCGCCTCCTTGGACCTTCCAGCCCACGGAGATTGGAAGGTGAGGCGGGAGAGCCAGGCTGGAAGGGCAGGAGTCGGGCGTGGAGTGATGTCACGTCCTCCCTGGACAATGTGTGCTCAGAAACTCGGGGCCGACGTGCCATCCGGTTCCTGCTGGTCTACGGGCCTCAGCTTCCATGGGTTTTATAAGAGGAAGTCCAACTATTAGTAAATAATCTTACAGTCGTGAGAGAAAAGGTCATGTGGGTAATTAGAGATAGCGGATTGGAGCTGAGGAGCAAGTTCAAAGAGGGGAACATCTGGTCAAGGCGATAATGAAGTTGTGCTTTTAAATCTGTATCCGTACATGCAAAATGGGAAACGCTTTGCAGAAATGACGTCTGTACGAAACCTGTTAGGGAAGCACTGCCCGTCCTACTAGACCTCAGCTACCCACAGGCAGATTGTCTTATGAGTGATGAGTGGCAACTGTTAAATCCCAGGAATGCCCATCCCCTCCTCAGTCTGTTCGAGAGCCAGCTCCCAGGCCTGCCCTCCCCTGCCCATGTGTGAGCTGAGACTATTACTTAAGTAATAGGAGTAGAAGATACATTATTGGACAAGCGGGTTGTGAAGTGACCGCAATTGGGCCTGTCCATGATTCCATGTGCTTCATTAAGAGGAGAAAATCTGCCCAGCATGGCTCAGTGGTTGAGCGTCAACCTATGAACTCGGAGGTCATGGTCTGATTCCCGGTCAGGGCACATGCTTGGATTGCAGGCTCAGTCCCCCGTGCAGGAGGGGCGTGCAGGAGGCAGCCGATAAATGATTCTCTCTTATCACTGATGTTTCTCTCTCTCTCTCTCTCTCTCTCTTTCTCTCTCTCTCTCTCTCTCTTTTTCCCTTCCTACCTTCCTCTCTGAAATCAATAAAAATATAATTTTTAAAAAAGAGGAGAAAATCCAGGACTTTCTACTTTTTAAAAAATATATATTTATTGATTTCAGAGAGGAGGGGAGAAGGAGAGAGAGATAGAAACATCAATGATGAGAGAGAATCATTGATCAGCTGCCTCCTGCACACCCCCTACTGGGGATCGAGCCCACAACCCAGGCACATGCCCTTGGCCGGAATTGAACCTGGGACCCTTCAGTCCACAGGCTGACGCTCTATCCACTGAGCCAAGCTGGCCAGGGTAGACTTTCTACTTTTTGTCACTTTGTCATTGTGACATGGATTTTCTTTGCTTGCCCTAACATTCCCCTTCAAGGAGGAGGAGTCTGTGATGTCCCCACTTTCCAGATGAAAGAATTCAGTTTCAATCGGCGGTGCAATTTGCCAAAAGTCAGCAGACCCCAGCGGGCCGAGGCCTCCCCGCCAAGCCTGCCCTCAGTGGCACGTCCGACCATCTTTTGGACTCTGTGCACTGAACGTCTGTGCACACAAATTCCTCCTCACTCAGCCATGCCAGCAGCAGGGAGAATGGGTGGTACCAGGGGCTGCTGGCGAGCGAAGGTCTGACTCACAGAGGCAGGGAGGCAAGCGCACAGCTCTCAGCAGAGTGAGAGAAAGGACGCAGGCACTGGGACCCTGTGGGAGTGTGGAACCACCCTGCACACTGGTGCTGAGGGGACGGGGTACCCTGCCCCCGGGCAGTGCAAGGAACCCCCTAATTGCTTCCTGCTTCTCCAGAGATGAGAGAAAGTAATTAGCTGGGGACACCACTCTGCAGTTACTAAAAGGTGACTTTATGGGCTGGTCCCACTCTGCTGCTGCCTGGAAGGGGGAGACGGGCTGTATTTAAAGAGACAGGCAGTTTGATGGGCAGATTGATGTGGAGGAAGAGCCGCTTGGAGAGACTGGCCTGTAGATAGCCCAGGGGTGGGGAACGTCTGGCCCGCGGGCCATATAAGGCCTGTGAAATCATGTGGTCTGGCCCTGCCAAGGCACTAGGGGTGAGTTAATTAAATGTATGACCAAATACATCAGGCTAATTTCAAGTTGATAATTTGGTATGGCCCATGAATGATATTATACATATCCAAATGGCCCTTGGCAGAGAAAAGGTTCCCCACCCCTGATAGACCAACACTCAACAACACCTGTCTTACTGCTGTGTGTAAACGCTGTGGTAGGTGCCATAACAGACAAAGGCATGGCAAGAAAGAAGCGAGAAGGAGAGGGAGAGGGGTGAGGCAGTGGGAGGGAAAGAGGGAGGAAAGAATCAGAAAGACATAGAGATTGGGAGAAAATTAATTGGGATGGGGGGGCAGAGATGACAAGCCACAGTCCAGCCAAGCGTAATAGGGAAAAGGTAAAAACCTGTATAGATGGTTGTTGTTTGGTTTTTTTATGTCCCTTTGGCCTGTCTTCCTCAGCAGTTGTGCTTTCCTGTTTTTTCGGTTTCTATTTGCCAGGACTCTGTAGGACATGCATTCCAGAAGGGAAAATCAATAGCCCTGTCCCTGGCAGTGCACAGAATTCGGAATTGACGGCTTCAACACAGGCTGGGCAGGCAGCCTTTGTGTTCTCTAGTTTGTCTGTGTGGCTGCACTGCCCTCCCGCTTCCCGAAATGAATGAGGGCCGTCTCCGCCCCAGGGAGCAGGCAGTGATCTTACGTGAGGCTGAGGGAGGTGTGGGGAGGGACACGAAGTACCCATTCCATTGGCAACATCTCTGTCTGCTGATCTCAGCAACCATTCCTTCTGTCCCTGCACCTGGGCCAGTGCTCACGCTCCTGGTCCTGCCCTGCAAGGCAGCATGTGGTCTGGGTCCTCTCTCAGTGCATCATGCTTCCCATGCACTATTTCATCCCTTCACACACCAAGCTCCTTCCTGCCTCAGGGCCTTTGCACTTGTTCTTTCCTTTGCCTGGGACCTGCTAAGCCCTCGGACCACTGCACAGTTGGCTCCTTCTGATCCTTCAGATGTCAGCTCAATGTCGCCTCCCCTCCAGAGTGGCCTTCCCTGACCCATTTAAAGCAGCTTTCCAGCACCCACTGCCCCTCTTCTCTACCCCATTGCCCAGTTATCCTATATAATAAAAGCCTAATATGCTAAGTGTCTGGTCGTCCGGTTTTCCATTCAACCAATCAAAGCGTAATATGCTAATGATATGGTGAGACCACTCAACCACTCACTATGACGTGCACTGACCACCAGGGGGCAGACGCTCCAACCGGTAGGTTAGCTTGCTGCTGGGGTCCGGCAGATCGGGACTGAGTGAGACTGGCCAGACACACCCTGGAGCCTTCCTGCTATCCCTCCCCAGCTGGCCAACCTCCTACGTCCCTCTCCACCCCAATTGTGCACCGGTGGGGTCCCTCGGCCTGGCCTACGCCCTCTCGCAATCTGGGACCCCTCAGGGGATGTTGGAGAGCCAGTTTTGGCCTGATCTGCAGGCCAGACTGAGGGACCCCACTGGTGCATGAATTCGTGCACCAGGCCTCTAGTATTTCAGAATGAATGTGTGTACATAGGCACCCTGCCTGTCTCAATCACTGTGGAATCCCCAAACAGTTCAGCAGAGAGTGAGGCGGACTAAAAAAGTAGAAGGAATGTACTTATTCTTTCATTCCTCAAGTGTTTGCGGTTGGCCTATTACATACAAGAAGTCATGTACAATTGTTAACATGTTTAACATGAAAGTAATATTATAGACAGAATAAAGCACCGTCCTTATCCTCGGAGGACTCACAGACAGTAAGTGGGCAGGTGCAGGGCACTGCTGGAGGTACGGCAAGGTAGGAAAGCCCAGGGAGACAGGCCTGACTCAGGCTTCACTCAGGAAGTGACATGAAGTTGGGTCTTGAAGGATGAGCAGGAGTTTTCCCAGGGGAATAGCATTCCAGGGGGAAGCACCAGCACGTGAAGAATCACCAACCTGAGCCAAGGCGCAGAGGCGTATGAGCTGCCATAGATTCACGGCTGGAGCACAGCGAGCAGGAGAGGCGGTCGTGTGTGCGATTCTTCAGAGATTATGGGCCTGAATCAGGCCAAGTGGAGCTAAAGAGCGAGTGTCTACGACAGAGACCTGCGGAGAAAGCCGACAGGGGGGCTGAGTGGGCAGGTCCATTGAGTGCCTGTCACAGGGCTGATGCCCCTCCCGAAGGTGTCCACACCCTGATCCCTGGACAGGTGACTGTGTACCTTGCATGGAAAAAGGGACTTTGCAGATAGGATTAAATTAAGGATCTTGTGCTGGAGGGAGAGATTATCCTGGATTATTCAAGTGGACCCAGTGTAATCAGAAGAAAGAGGCCATGTTGGCCCTGGCTGGTTGCTCAGTGGTTAGAGTGTCAGCCCACAGACCCAAAGGTCTTGAGATTGATCCCCAGTCAAGGGCACATACCTTGGTTGCATACAGAAGGCAACCAATTGACGTGTCTCTCTCACCAATCAATGTTTCTCTCTCTTCCCTCCTCCTTCCTCTCCTCTACTCTCTCCTCGGGTGAGAAAGAGGATGTGCTGGAAGCCAGGGGAGAAAAGGCCACAGGCGGCAGAGAATTAGGACAGAACCGCTCCTGGAAAAGTCAGGGAGACAGTTGCTCCCAAGAGCTCCCAGCAGAGCACAGCCCTGCCCACACCTTGGCTCGAGCCCTGGGAGACTGACCTAGGACCTGGGGCCTCCAGACCACTAAGAAAGTACATTCTCATTGTTGTAAAGCCATTGTTGTGGTGCTTGTTACAGCAGCAATAAGAACCAGATACCGATACTGCCCTCAGGCTGCCACTTAAACTCACGGTCTTCATTTCTTCATGTTAAAGTAAGTCATTGACGTGTGGTGAGCAGTGGATTTCAGTTTGTATTCTGAGAAACTCCAGTGCTTCAAGAACCCACAAGTGGAAAGTTACTTTTCAATCTCGATCAAGTCTTAAATAGCCTCTGTCGGGCAGTAGGGCTCACCATGAGATTTTGTGTAGCAAAGCGTCCTATTTAAACAAGCAAGCTCAGTACAGCACTGGGATAGAGAGCGAATCTGTCGGGTCCCTGGGCGTTTGTAAAGTGTGAGAACTCCTTGAGACCATCTTCCACCAGGGAGGAGGTAGCTTTGTCATTGAGACAAACTCAGCAGCAGAATCAGGAGGCCAGGGCCAGATGGGGGTGGCAGAGAAGGGGTGAGGATAACCCCAGGCCCCCGCTCCTGGAAGCTGGACACCCAGGTGGGAGGATCTAGACTGGACTGACCTTCGGAGGAAAGGAAAAGAGAGCTCTGGGTGTTGGCTGGGAGCTGTTTTCTGGAAGGGAGCTGAGGGCCTCTGAAATCTTTCGGACATCCTTGGGCCTTAGGCATTTCTGCAGGAGGTCTGAGTTCAGCCAGCGTTTCCGCACGGCCTCCCTGCTCCCTGCACCAGAGAAACAGCTTTGCCTCTCGGACATGGCTGGTTCGGGAAGGATTCAGTGGGGGGAGGCTTGGTCAGCCACAAGGCTCAGGAAATGTCCGTAGGTGAGTCAAGAAGTCGTGTGGGCAGACTGTGGGGCTTGCAGAGCCTGAGATCTCAGCTGGGCCCCTCTCAGGGTGGGGGCGGGTCTGTTATTGGAGCGCCTCATATCAGAACTGACAAATCCACGTGCGTGGTGCCACCACCCCAGAGTGAAACATGTGGGCGTGTGCCACGGCGTTCAGCTCTGTAAATGGACAGCGTGTACAGTCTGTCTGTGTAGAACCACAACTCTTGGCCATTATTAATATTCTCCTTTAAAGCTCTCTCTAACCAGTCCCCAGGCACAAGCACGTGAACCACATTTACTTCTAAAGGCCACGATCGGTTCTCAGGTTTTGTGTCTGCCAGGACCACTCCCTAGCCAGACAGATAAGTCCCCACCGGGTAAGGTTTGGCTTACACAGTGCATGGCACATGGTCCGGCAGCGGTTTGGAGTGTTATACCTAACTAGCATTTCACTATGGAAGTTTGCGCTTTTTTTTCCTGCTCTTAGAGGCAGCACCATTTCTGAGCTCAGGATCTTAACTTCTAAGATTCCTCTAAAGTCCGTAAGTTAACCTGAATTGTTCATATCTGTCTCCCACCCTTCTCCCCCACAAAGAATAAGCAGGGACTGTCTCAAGGAAGGAATAGCAGCCTCAGACAGACACTCATTCTTTTCAGTGGATGAAAAGATCTTACAGAGCCTGGACCACGTGCCAGCCTCAGTTCTTATTAATTTCCTCCTATCATCTCATTTAATCCTCACAATGGCAAGTTTGCAGCTGCTCCACCCGAGGCACAGGGATGTGAGGTGTTTCACCCAGGGGCACATGCTAATCGGGCAGAGCGGGGATTTGAACCCAGAGCGTTTAAATCTAGAACCTGTAATCACCATGCAGTGCCGCCTAAACTCAGAAAAGCATTTAATGAAAATCAAAAACCATGGACAAAATCCCACCTCCAGACAAGTTTTATTTCCTCTTTCCAGTTCAAAAATCAGTAAATTTTCCTTGAAACATCTGGACTTCTCGCTTCCCTGGAAAAATCAGTGGTGTTACCCCCAAGCGCTCCATCCTGCGTGGCAACAACAGAGCAGAGCTGAGCTGCCTGCTCCCCTCAGATGTGGCGAGTGCTCTCCGGTCCCCGGCAGGCCTGCCTCTCTGGTCCTGCCAGTGTCCAGAGCATCCCCTGACCGTGCAGAGCACCTGAAAGGAAGCCCACCCCAGAGAGAACCCCGACTCCAGCACAGCAGCTGCGGTTTCTTCCTGTGCTTTGCTGCTCGGGCACCCTGCTTCCTCCCAGAGCCTCCGTTCCCTTTTCAGGAAAATGCAGCTGGTTGACCATTAACTAAGCCATACATTTTCCTGTAGGCGTTAAATGAGATGACAAGTGGAAAGGACTAAAGATGGAGTGTGTCACAAAGTAGATGCTCAATAAATATTAATATCCTGCACCCCGTCCTGTCACATCCTCTCACCTGCATTGGCGCAGAGGTTAGCGCACACTGGCTCTGCTGGCGTCTGGGACTGCAGGAGAGGAAGAGGGTTTGGGGGGGTTGTTGGGTTGTCTGGGAGGTTCTCTCTGATCCAGTATATTGCAGGTAACCCCCTCCGTAAGGGACTGTAAACTCATATACTGCGAGTCGACAAATGAGAGTTGGACTCCGCCCGAGTGCTGTTTGCAAGTACCAGAAAGTGGTGCGAGCCATGGCTAAAGGGACCGGCCCTGCCGCCGGCTCCAGCAGGTGCACGGAGGCCCAGCTTTCACAAGTGTTTTTTCATCTTTCTAAAAGAAGCAAGCTTAGAGTTCTATGTGAAATCATCTGATTTTGAAATGTTGGCATCTAGCTAACCATCTTTTCCAACACTGAGTATCCACACGGTGCCGGCTAAATCACACCACCTGTGGGGCAGATTCAACCGTAGGCCCCGACGTGAGGCTGCCTCCACTCCCCTGGGAGAACCTTTCTCGGGAACGGAAGAGAATAGAAGGGGCTGGTGGGTTTCCCAAAGCCCCATGTGTCAGTCATCTGATCCTTGCTGGTGTGTTGGAAGGTTGCTCATGATGCGCCTTAAACCAGCCGACAGCCGCTGTCTCCAAAGGCCCTGAGAGAGTGACTCGTGGTGGCAGTCAGAATGGCCGGAGGGGGGCCGTCTGGGGACAGACACACCTGAAAGTGCCTGGCATGGGTCATGGCTAATTGTGCTAAGCAGAGCGCTGACCCTAGACCTAAACTTCCATTTCAATTACATCCCATAGTGTTTCAAGGCCAAACACTCTGTCGGGAACTGGGTTTGCAGCATCAGGATATGGCCCGGCCTATTCCCGGAGTGGGTGACTTTGCCATGCTTCTTTCAAAGTCACGGCCCAGCGGTCATCGTCAGTGAAGTGTCCCGAAGCCTCCAAATCCCAAGGGGCAGACACCTTCTTCACCTCGGCTCCCGGTTGTTCATTTAGACAGATAGAGCTGCACGTGGTGAGTAACAGCCAGTGTGTCTCCGCTGCCCCCAGCATCGGCTCGACCCCGTCATCGACCGCCTGTTCTTTGAAAACCGGCCAGAGTCCGGAGCTCACAGTCCAGCAGCCCCCTTCCTCCCTCTCTGCCTGGCCCGCCCTGGAATTCCCCTCCACGCGCGTTTTAAAGTAATCCTTGTAAAAGTGACCATCGCGTTGTTTCATCGTAGCATGTGCAGTGTTTCCCAGATGGGATTTGAAGACCGCCTGCTTCTCAATCCCCCGGACCTCATTAAGAACACACGCCCTGCGTCCTGTCAGTGACTGAACCAATCTTAATTTCCGGTTGAGGTGCAGAACTTGGCACTTTTAACTCGATCCTCGGCCGATTCTGTACCGTTGGGGAACCACTGGCAGGTGGAATCAGGACTTGGCATTGAGTGAGGGGCCTCTGGCTTGAGCAAGTTGCTAATTTCTCCAAGCTTGGCTGTTTTCATGGAAACTAAAGGTAGTACCTAAGTTAGGTACTGTTTGCAGAATAGTTAGCACGGAGCGCTTCCAGTGTTAGTTAATTTCATTTAATTGTGATACCAGCCCAATGGAATAAGTGGGATTATCTGTCCTTTAAAGGTAAGAAAGTTAGACTCAGCGAGGCTAGTTTGCCAAGACCACACAGCAGAGCTGAAATTTGAACCAGCGTTAATCTGACCCAAACTGTTAACTATTCTTAAAACAATAGTAGGAAATCCATCTGGAATTGCAAGGAGAGTTGGGGGCCTGGAGGATTAAAGAAACCTGGCCCTGTGTGCCAAGCAAGGACCTCCGGGCTATGAAGGCTGTGGCTGGGCTCCTGCGGGTGCCCTCTGTGCCTGTGTTGCTCTTAATTTGTCAGCCCCTCGGAATGCTGTCAGTGGCCTGGAGAAGGGCAGGCCTCCCGGGGAGTAAGGCCTGAGCACAAGGCTTCCCTTTCAGTTACTTTGGGGCTTTTGTTTCCCCAGACAGTGGAGGGTGGAGGACCTCTGGTTTTCCTTGGAACCTTTTCGGGGTGCCTCCCTGTGTGCGCCCTTTGTGCTGTGGTTGGCTCTGGCCCAGCTTTCAGCTTGTGCTGACTCCGCTGTCCCCAGCAGGACGGTGAGAGGGTCGCCATCAGGGTGAGGCTAGTTTAACCCACACTCTTGTAGGGAGAGAGAAAAGGGTGTCGTAAAAAAGAGAGGCCAGTACTCCCAGTGCTTCCTCAGACTTGCTGACTCTGCCAGCTGCTTCACCTGCGGCTGGGCTGAGCGGCAAGGTGACGCCCACTCCTGTCTGTTAGGAATGAAAAAATCAGTTTCACACAAGGAATTAAACTGTGAAGGATTTAGCCAATATATCGTTAAGATTTCTAAAAATCAGATTTTCAAACCACATGTTCCCATTTATTAAAAATATAAAATAAAAGATATGTTTTAAAATGTGAATATACTAGTATATGTATATTTGCATGGAAAATAAAGTCTGAAGGATAAAAACCAAGATGCTAACAAAGATTAACTAACTGGTAGGAATTTATGTGATTTTAATTTTTTTAATTTTGTCGAGGTGTACTCTACCTACCATAAAGTATGTGCATTTTAACTATACAGTTCAGTGCGTTTTGACAAGCATGTAGTCATGTAACTTCACCTCAGGCCTCGACCCAGCCACCCACATCTGCTCTGTCACTGTGTGTTGCCTGGTTCATGTACAGGGTCTCATACAGCATGTGGTCTTATGTTATCTCGCTTCTTTCCCTTGGCATAATATCATGAAATGCATCTTAGTTTGCATTGTCTGTTGGTAATTTGTTCTTTCTGATTGTACGGACACAGTGCAATACATGCATCCTTCCCTGCTGATAGGCATTTGGGTTGTTTCCAAATACTTATTATCCTATCCTATATAATAAAAGGCTAATATGCAAATCAACTGAACAGCAGAACAGCCAGTTGCTATGACGTGCACTGACCACCAGGGGACAGATGCTCAATGCAGGAACTACCCCCTGGTGGTCAGCAGTGCTAAGAATGTCCGACTGCCAAGGGCTCCCGGACTGCAAGAGGGCACAGGCCGGGCTGAGGGACCCCCTCAGAGTGCATGAATTTTGTGCATGGGGCCTCTAGTGTAATACAAGTGTAATATGCTAAGTGTCCAACCAATTGGTCAACCACTCGACCAGTCGCTATGATACACACTGACCACCAGGGGCCAGACGCTCAAAGAGGTAGGTTAGCTTGCTGCTGGGGTCTGGCTGATCAGGACTGGGTGAGAAGGTCAGACACTCCCTGGAGGCCTTCCACGGTCCCTCCCCAGCCAGCCGGCCCCCAGAAGCCTGATCGGGACTGGGCAAGACAACCCCAATTGGCTCTGATTGCCGGCCAGGCCGAGGGACCCCACCTGTGCATGAATTCATGCTCCAGGCCTCTACTTGTGAATAAATTTGCTATGGACATTCACTTAGGTTTTCATTTGTCTTGGGTAAATACCTAAGAGCGATTTTTTTTTAGTTTACCTGTTTTCCAATATTTCTACAGCGAACATACATTACTTAATGGCCCCAAATACCAGAGTTGGGAGAACCTGTCCCATGGCCCGTTGTTTTAGGAAGCCGACAGGAGTCGGGAAGAAAGCCTTCCTCAGTGGACTGGCCTTGGCCATCCTGGTCCCAGGCAGCGCACCCACCTTCCCCCCATGAAATTTAGATGTGATTACAGAGATTTCTTTTCCTGGGTGCTGGGGAAGAGTGGATGGGACACTGACTTGGCAGGGATGCGGGGCATATCTTACACTGGCCGCGGGGATGCCACTTGGTATAACACCCTTATCAAGCAACCTGGCCACAGCTATCAACGGTGAAAATACACACACTCCTCAATCCCTCCAGTGAGTTTTATGAATTTATAGTATTTTAGAGATAAACTTCTACAAACTCAAAAGATGTATGGGTAAGCGTCATTGTGGAGAAATGTCTTGGGAGCCACCTGATGCCTGTCACAGAGCACTAGTTAGACGAACCATGGCATGTCCCCCACGGGGCTATTGTAGAGCAGTTCAAGTAGACGGGTCATTATATATGACATGGGACGGCAGCCGAAGCTGGTAAATGAGACAACGGTGCAGTTCCTTACCATGTTTGCTTTTAAAGCAGTATGCCTGTAGTTGTCCTCATGTCCTTTAAATATGTGAAATATGTGTGGACAAAGTTATAGACAACTCTAATCATTTCTGCTGGGAAGCAAAGTCCAGAACTGGAGGGCCTGGGGCAGAGGGCGCTGCTTCTCACGCTGACTGTCCGAGGCTCTCTGAGCTTTCCTTCCTCGTGTGCTTGTCTTCACGTCTTAAAAATGTGTGAGTTAGAGAAATCCACCTGATCTCAGCCCAGTTTCGCTTCCTTCCCACAGACCAAATCCCAGAATGAGCCTTTTCCTGAGCAGGAACTCTCAGGACTTATGGCCAGCTGTGCCCCGGGCCACCTGTCTGTGTCACAGTTGACCCTGCATAACTGGAAACTGTGATCATTGTCATTTGCATAAGTACAACCACATTGACCCACGGGCTGACAGTTTTGAATGAGGGGAATTATCTGTATTCCTCGGGTCTCTCTGATTGTGGCCTTGACCGGCCCTGAGATATCTTTCAACAGCCAATCCCCAGCAGCCAACCCCACGACCTTTGAAAAATGAATTTGCCTGCCGTGGGGCCATCCCCGTCCTCTGGCCCAAGTGAAATGTCAATTAGATCACTGGCTGCATATGGCTTTTGTTTGCTTAAGCATATTCAGCTCACAAGCCTGCAAATGTTTGCTTGCTTCTTTCTAAAAAACAAACAAACAATCCCACACCCAGATTCCTAGTGTGCTCCTGACGCTGCGTGGTGGCTGAAAGGAGCCGGTGCGTTGGTTCACTGGGGAGACACACATACTGAGTCATCATTTAGTTGTCAGGCAAATCCAACTTTGTGGTGTTGTAAACAGACCTCATCTATTGTGGCTCTGTGAACACGCCCCCACTTGCTGTACGGCTGTCTCCTGCAAGGTCTTCTTCTCCTCCTTCACTCCCAGCTCCCCAGACAACAAGGTAGAGAAAACCCCAGCGTTCTATACAGGATCTTGAGCAGTTACAGACAATAGAGAGATGAATGGGGAGGAGGGCGTGGCCGAGTGATAATGACTCACCCTAGAACAGCGGTTCTCAACCTGTGGGTCAAGATCCCTTTGGGGGTCGAACGACCCTTTCACAGGGGTCGCCTAAATACATCCTGCATATCGGATATTTACATTACGATTCATAACAGTAGCAACATTACAGTTATGAAGTAGCAACGAAAATAATTTGATGGTTGGGGGTCACCACAACATGAGGAACTGTATTAAAGGGTCTCGGCATTAGGAAGGTTGAGAACCACTGCCCTAGAACAATACAGCGAGAAGATTGCCAAGCCGGAAAACCTCAGTGAATGGACTCCCGTTTCTGAAGTTTTCAGCACTGGAACTTTAAGACATGTCACAGGGGTTGAAACAAAAGGGGTTTCCCAAAAGCTTCCTTAATCCCGCCAGCTCCTTTTGATCTGCCTTTGACTGCCCAGGCCTTAAATCCAGCAAGGGATTCCTTTGACCCTGGTGGCCCTGGGTATGTTCTCCAGCTACAGGGAAGCACACAGACCACAAAGCCAGGATTCTCAACGGTACCTCTGCTTTGGTCCTGTCTTGTTCTCTTTCTAAAGAGAAGGCCAGTCTCTCCCAGTTACATGTCCCTTGGCCATTGAGATATGCTCGCTGCCACTAGCCAACAGCAGGTATTAGAAAGGGTTTATCTTTGTCCTGAACACAGAAAGCCCCAGGCCCCCCGACTAGAGGTTCCTGCTTTGACTTTTGAGCATCTTCCTTACTGTGTGTCTCTGAAGTTGGACGGTTTGAATCAGCCCTCGCTGGGTCCTCCTCACACGTCGCAGGCCATTGCGAACCAAGGGCTGGTCCATCCTGAAACTGCTCCACCGACGGCCGGGCGCAGTGTGGGAGCCCGCTGTCGCCAGTGCAATTGGGTTGTGGGTGTGCACATTTTCTCCCCTGGCCTGTCCGTCGCAGAAGGCGAGCCTGCTCGGTAGACTATCAATCCAAGCCCTTTTTCTGGAATCAGCTCCTTAAGGCAATTCGATTTCCTAAAATGGATTCCTTTCTCTGCCCATTTGCTACTGAGACAAGTCTGAGCTGTGCTTTTATAATAAGTGGTTTGGCCGGCGTGCAATCCTTCCACTGCTGCCAGCCTCCGGGCCTGTTGAATGGAGGACTTGGAATTCGAGTCAGACTTAACGAAGCTCGGGAGGACCTGAGGGAAGGAAAACCCACACCTCTTTTTTAAAAAATGTGGCAATTAAATCTTTGCAGAATCATTCATTCAGTGGGCAGGAGTTGTGACCAAAACCTGGGTCCCTTTGGCCTGTGCCCGGGGCTTAACTGATAAAGGTGACTGAGTGATAACACAGGGAGGTGGGGGCCATTGAAGGAAAAGTTCCCTGTTACCCGAGGTCTCCTAGAAACGAGAGGCAGGCCATGCTGTGGGGGGCACACAGGGAACAGCAGTCGGGAGGCAGAAGCAGGAGCCGGGAGAGCGGAGGCAACGGCCTTGATTGAGGTTTCCTTGGGGAAAGCCAGGCAGGCTGGTAAGCCGTCTGGGAGTGGCCGGTTTGAATAATTCCACTGGGCCTTGGGGTTTAGCAGCCTTGCCTAGTGCCCTGAGGCCTGGCCCTAGGGTGACGTAGGGAAGGGGAGTAATTGCTTGGTGCCTGACAGTTAGATAAAGGTCGTGGTTGGGGTATGGACTCTGGGTTGGTTGGCTTGGATATGAAAGACAGGATCACTGTCTCTAGGAATTAACTGACTCTGGGAGGGGCAGTCTCTCCCCGGTCAGCAAGCCCCACCCCACCCCACCCCCAAGATGTCAAATTCCCGTAAAATACAGAAAATTAAATACATAAAACATGATGGTACACCCCTAAACTCCCCGGACCCCTCTATTCCTACCTCCTCACCACACTGGGAAACCAAAAGGGATTGAAAGAACCAAGCATCCCTGAATTCTAGGGGCATTTCAGACTTGACAAATGTAATTCAATCTCATTTACTGTCTTATTTTTTCCACTGGTGCATCACACGTTATCACACTGTTCGTATCACCCTGGCATATCACACTGTTCTCTCTCCAAACAGTGTGGCCTAAGGGATTTGTGATCAAGTCCTGACCACTCTGCCAAATGCTAGCTTAGGGTTTTAAGTAGCTCTTCCTCTCTCCAGACCAGTGGTTCTCAACCTTCCTAGTGCCGCAACCCACACAGGGAGGTGGGGGCCATTGAAGGAAAAGTTCCCTGTTACCCGAGGTCTCCTAGAAACGAGGGCAGGCCATGCTGTGGGGGGCACACAGGGAACAGCAGTCGGGAGGCAGAAGCAGGAGCCGGGAGAGCGGAGGCAACGGCCTTGATTGAGGTTTCCTTGGGGAAAGCCAGGCAGGCTGGTAAGCCGTCTGGGAGTGGCCGGTTTGAATAATTCCACTGGGCCTTGGGGTTTAGCAGCCTTGCCTAGTGCCCTGAGGCCTGGCCCTAGGGTGACGTAGGGAAGGGGAGTAATTGCTTGGTGCCTGACAGTTAGATAAAGGTCGTGGTTGGGGTATGGACTCTGGGTTGGTTGGCTTGGATATGAAAGACAGGATCACTGTCTCTAGGAATTAACTGACTCTGGGAGGGGCAGTCTCTCCCCGGTCAGCAAGCCCCACCCCACCCCACCCCCAAGATGTCAAATTCCCGTAAAATACAGAAAATTAAATACATAAAACATGATGGTACACCCCTAAACTCCCCGGACCCCTCTATTCCTACCTCCTCACCACACTGGGAAACCAAAAGGGATTGAAAGAACCAAGCATCCCTGAATTCTAGGGGCATTTCAGACTTGACAAATGTAATTCAATCTCATTTACTGTCTTATTTTTTCCACTGGTGCATCACACGTTATCACACTGTTCGTATCACCCTGGCATATCACACTGTTCTCTCTCCAAACAGTGTGGCCTAAGGGATTTGTGATCAAGTCCTGACCACTCTGCCAAATGCTAGCTAGCTTAGGGTTTTAAGTAGCTCTTCCTCTCTCCAGACCTCCCTTTCCTGTTTAAAAGGATGGACTTGGACCTGTTGATCTCAGATTGCTCCCCACACCAGCTTACTGTGGTTTCACAGTTACAGTCACCCAGAGGACCGCAGATGTAAATATCTGATATGCTATATGTGTTTTCCGATGGTCGTGACCCACAGGTTGAGAACCGCTGCTCTAGACCTTCCTTTCCTGTTAAAAAGGATAGACTTGGACCTGGTGATCTCAAATTGCTCCCCACACCAGCATACTGTGGCTTCACAGTTACAGTTACCCAGAGGACCGCAGGCCATTGTAGGTGACACTGTTACTGACCTGAGAGCAGTGATGCCCTGAAGTCAGGTGAATGGAGAGGTAGGTAGGCGGGTGGATGTTTCCCAAGAAACCTCAGTGTTACACTTTGCCATCAGGGCTCCGAAAATAAGTCCAAGGAAGATAGCTCGTTCGGACCGGAAGACTTGGTCAGCTCATCCCCCTCTTCCGCCCCACACTTTCTTCCCCCGCTCGCAAATCAACAAAATGGTCCTCTTCCCCTACACACACCCATCCTAGATATTTTTTTTAATATGTAAGATGCATAAAATAGCAAATGCTGTCAGATCTCAAGTTGGGCAAATACAGAGACAGCCTTTTCAGTCCCGTTGAAAAGTAGTTGTCAGAAATATGCCATTCATTCAGGGTCTCTAAGTGCTCTGTCAAGCTTTAACTTGATTAAAATTGAAAACCACATTGCCTGTAAACCAAATGCGAAATCGAAATCTCTTTACTTGCTCTTACATTCTGAAGCCCGGACTTATGGATTACCCTCAGTTTAATTTATGCCATCTTTGTGCCATACATTAATTTTGAATATATTTGTTGAAAATTTCCTGTAGCTTGCATTTATGGTTGTCAAAGGGGCTTTTATCTTGAAAAAAATGGCGCTGGTTTTAATTACAATTCTGAATAGCTCCATAACCATCTTGAACCCTGGATTTACATCATCTTTATGACAGGCGCGCAATTCCCGCTTTATTGATTTTGCCATTTGCTTCATTACAGTTAATGCAAACCTTTTGTACAGACACAATTCTGGGGGCTGTGCTCTTCTTGGAGGGGTTCGTTCGTACAGGCACTGCGATGGAAATGGACCCCACGCTTCCACCGCGGTGCTGACCGAAGGGAAATCAGCTCAGGAACCAGTTCCATGGTGGCTATCCATCACACACAAAGGAAATGTTAGCTCTGCCTGTCCAGCCCTCTCCCCCGCTCCGATGGGCTCCGACTTCTCAATGTTGAGGCCCTGTGAGGTGGCATGGCTCGTTAGTGTTCGCCCCACCCCAGGCCTCACTGGCGCTCTGTTGAGAGAACACTCCATGCGGTGGTCACCCCCATTTACATTTCACATGTGAATCCTGCACCCCCAACCCCCGGGCTGGCCAAGGACAAGGGACCTCAGTGTATTGTGATGAAGTGCTTTGTATACTCTCTGAGCCCGGTCCTCCGATGTGGGTGCCACAAAAGGATGTGAGGGACCTGAAATGGGAAACTGAACCTTGAGTAGCACATTTAAAAGGAATTTTTTAAGGAAAAAAGATAGAATTAGGGAACTTGAGGACGTGTAAGAAGACATATCCATTCCTGCCCGTCGGGCCCAGACTGCAGAAGGCCAGCCGCCACCGCCAAGGAAGCGGGAACCTGCGGGGGACGCTGCTCCCAGGACTGTGTGCATGAGCCGGACACTCACTGGGCGAAGTGTGGGTGGTGGAGAAAACAGCACTTTTGACCTGGAAATGAGCACGTCCCCTCAGGTCCAACTTCAGAGGCCCTCGCTCTTCCCACCCCGGGCTGTGAGGGTGCTGGCCTCCAGCTGGATGTGCAAGTGAGAGGTCATTTCTGAAGGGGGCGAGGGGCCATTTCTAAGGTGCTTGAGTGGCGAATCTCAGAAAGTCCTAGAAGATTTCTCTGCCCGGCATCTCCCAGGTACCTCTCGGCAGTTCACTCGACAACCACTTTCTCGGTTGGTGTCACCTTAGCTTTCTGAGGCCACAGGAAATATTACTGACTTTCCTCAGAAGTCGTCTCCATGACTAAGGTGCTGTTTCTAACCGGGAAGAGGAGACATCTCAAGGAGACGAGGCAGAGGGAGCCACAGCGGCCCGACCCCCCACTTCTAACCCTGGAGAGGTGGGGCGTCTCCCTGGGAAATGCTGCACGAACCCCTACCTGCAGGCGCAGGGAGGCTGCTGAGCGCGGCGCCTCTCCGTGCAACCGTCTGGCAGAAGTTAACACAGTGTTTCGTTCCTACCGTATTTTTTTAACCTCCTGTGCAAGCCTCCCGTGCATTAGAGCATCCCCACCCTGACTGTTCTCCACCGAGGAAGCTCACATTTGCATGCTCAACACGCTGCGTTAAAAAGAAAGCCTGTCTCCTCGGATGGTACCTGTCACGACAAAATGGGAAAATGCTCCTGTGCGGGCTGGGGGCGGATTAACACTCCGCATGGCAGCGGGGAGGTGGGGCTGGGGGAGCGAGGAGAAGTCACCGACCTCACACCTTTGTGGCACTGAGAGGGAAATTTCAGTCCAGAGCTGTTAGGTCCCAGCCCAGCAAGGTCAAGGATGCTTGTCCTTTCCCACTAACCTCAGGCTCTTCGATAAAACGCCACTGCTGACAAACGAGGTGCTTTCTCCCCAGTGTGGTGCTTATCCTCAGCCCTGAAGTGTGAGCCGTGTCCTGATTTCCCTTTTCCGGAATCAGGGGAGGAATTAGACGCTGACTTCAGGCTTGATACAGCCAGTAAAGAGCAGCCGCCGCAATAGGGCGCCAGACACCGTCGCTCCAGACCTGCTTGTCTCTGGAACTGGCCCTTCCCTTGCACCAGGTGGGGGGCTACTCAGGGGGACCCCTCTAGCTTCCAGCCCTTCCTCTCCTTTGTTCCTCTGGCTCTTCTGCCCTGTTCAAGTTTTTTTGGATTTTTTCAGCTCAGTGAGACCAATGTGACTGCTGCCAATTGTCCTGTAAGAATTGGGAGATAAACTGTAGGGAAAATGACCCCCCCACCACCACCACCATTTTCACCTGGCCCTTCCCAGGAGCCTCGCCCAGGGCTCCCATCGCCCAGCCCAGAGGCCAGGACGGAGGCTTCTGGTCAGAGACCGTCTCTCACTGCCAAAGGTAGCAGCCAGGCCTCCTTGCTAGCCTCCTCAGAGAGGGAAGCTGGACAACCATCCTGAGGAAAGCGGGAAAGAAAGAAAGGAAGTAGCTTCTGAAATGCAAATATAATCTGCGGAGTTATCTGTGTACCTACAGAGGAGCAAGCTGCAGAGTGGAAAATACAGATTTATCGGGATGATCACTTAGTAAGTTATAGACTTACAGAGTGTCTAATCACGGGGGTGTACACCCGAAACTAATAGGAGACTGTATGTCAACTGTCACTGAAAAATGAAAAATAATTTAAACATTTTTTTAAAGTGGATAATCCCACAACGTCGTATATTTGGGAGTCGAGCAGACGATTTTTCCCCTTCCATCTAGTTTACTGCCCTCATTCTCTTTGCTTAAACCAGTTTTATTTTTTCCCGAGTGTGGAGCGATTCAGTTTCCCCAAAGCAAGCGAGGACAGTTTACAACTTGCTATAAATAATCCCCAAAAGTGGATGCGTTAATCCCCCATGTTTCTCTCCGTCATTCCCACTGCTCTTGCGTCCGACGGCTGAGCTTGCCGCCTGAGGTTCGAGTGGAGATGGGACCCAGCTTCCCTGCCTGTCTCTGCAATGTCCCAGGGAAGCCCCCCTCACACGGTGACTCTCTCACAAAGGTCTTCCCTGTCACCGACGGAGTGGCGCCTCTTTTATTCTTTAGGTACAATTGACATAACGGAATTCAGCATGTGAAAGGATACAGTCCAGTGGCTCTCAGTATGTTCCCAAGGTTGTGCAGCCATCACTTTCATCTAGAACATTCCACCCCCGCCCTAGGAAACCCCTTTTAGTGTTGGCCCATTCACTGAGTGCAGAGTTTTCAAGGTTCGTCCATGTTGTAGCGTGAGTCAGTATGACACCCCTTTTTATGACTGAGTAATATTAGGTATAGACCACAATTTGGTTAGCCATTCATCGCTGATGGGCATCTGGGTTGTCTCTGCCTTTTGGCACCTGTGGGGCAGGTGCGGCCCTGAGCAAGCGATCCTGCCCCTGCCCTCCTGCTGCAGCAGAGCCCAGGCATCGTCCACTGTTCACTAGAAGTAATAGTACCGGGCAGGAGGCGGCTTTCCGAGGGTCTCAGCTCTGCCCTGAGCCAGATGGGGCGCAGTCTCAGGCTACCCACATGCGGGGTTTCCATGTGCCTTTTCTCCGCAGTGAATCACTGGGACCATGACGCCCTCCTTATGCCGAGCTTACAGGGTTTTAATTGGCTTCTGCTACCAGAAAGATGCCTGTGAGTGACACCCTGCTAATGGCGCTGACCCCGCACTTCCCAGTGCACTACCTGGTCCGTGCGCCCAGTTGTCTCAGGACCTCTGGCCTGTGTCACCTGGGGAAGGCCATGCCCCAGAAGGACTGTTTGCCACTGGCCTGGAGCTCAGGGAGCAGTTTCCCGGGCGTGCCTCTCCCCTGCTCAGGAGAGCACTACGCTGTCCAGCCTGGTCAGGAGGCACCCTCCATGTCCAGGAGGTGACAGTCACCTCCTTAGGGTGGGGGGTAGGTGCCTGCCTATCATCCCAGCTACTGGAACTAAATTGGCCAGCTTTCACCCGTGATCCTGGGAAAGACAAGTGTCCTGGGAACCCCGGGAACCTAATGGAGAGACACAGGGGATGTGAGGGGACACCGTGGAGTGTACTGCCCTCACCCACCATCTCCTGGGTAGGACCTGGACTCTTCAGGAACTTCTTCCCAACCTAAGATAACTGAGTTAAGACCACGACACAGTGGTATTATGGCTTCCCCATCTCTGCACTTGGAGAGTCAGAGGCGGGCAGGATAACATGGTGGGGAGCCCGAGCCCTCGGCTGAGGAGCACAGTTCGGACCTGACTTTCTGATGCATTCGCTGAGTTCTCCTGATGATGCTGCACAACCTCTCTGAACGCCGGTTTCCTCATTTGTTTGAAACTCGTCCTACAGCTGTGAAACAAGCGCTTCAGTGGAGGGGTGGCCAAAGGGCCAGGAGGGCTTGGAGAGAGGAGTTCATTTTGCTTGAGTTTCTGCGAGAAGGAGTCCCCAAACGGAGCAGGGGCAGGACGGCTGGCGTAAGGGAGGCGTGAAACGCACAGGTTCTCGGTAGGGTAGTCACAGATTGCGTGGAGGGGTGGGGAGCAGCCAGGCTGAGCAGGCCGGGCCACTTACGGAGGAGCAGCAGCGCCTGTGGTCATCGTGCGCATGACAGACCCAGGGGCAGAGGTGGAGCTCTCAATGCCTCACCTGCCTTTTCCGTGAAGTAGGGATCGTGCTGTTGTGAGCCCCAACCGAGATAGGCAGAAACACTCAGCTCAGTACTTGATGACCTTAAAAGGGTAAATAGATACTACGTGCAGTTATTACTGTGATTGTGTAGGGAGCCACAGAAGGCTTCTGTACAGATTGGGGAATGTTGACATTAAGAAATTATACACTGCCCGGCTGGTGTGGCTCAGTGGTTGAGCGTCGACCCATGAACCAGGAGGTCACGGTTCGATTCCTGGTCGGGGGACATGCTCAGGTTGCAGGCTTAATTCCAGTGTGGGGTGTGCAGGGACAGCCGAGCAATGATTCTCTCTCATCAATAATGTTTCTATCTCTTTCTCCCTCTCCCTTCCTCTCTGAACTCAATAAAAATATATTTTTTAAAAAGAAATTATACACCATAGATGATGGTAAGGTACGGCACTTGGAAAAATATATTTTTTAAAAAGAAATTATACACCATAGACGACGGTACGGCACTTGACTGTTTTAGGTTCTCAGTACATTGCATGATTGGTTATTAATTGAAAATGACCACCAAGAAATGGGGTTACATTCTGCGTTTACTCTCCATGGTTCTCGCCTATGGGAACTGTGAATATGGGCCCGTCGACATCCTTCTCCCAGTAAGAGGGAAATCTGTATTTTGTGTAGGTTTTGGATGGCTTCTCACATTTCAGTCTCATATTAGCTGGAGAAGTACAAAAAACACGTGTGTGGGAACTGCTGCCCTCGGCTCGGAAAGCATATACTGAACTTCTCAATAATTGCTTCTTTGGTCTGGGACGGAAGCAGAGGGGATAAAGGGATAGTCTCAAATCCCAGGAAGACCCAAGTGAGATGAACAGGAACTTTTACTTGAGAATCTCTTAAGGAATTGACCTCCGGCCACATAGCTTCAGAGCCAAAAGAGGCTTCAGAGATTATGTAAGATGAAGTCCCGTGTTTAATACTATTTATTTCAAAGCAAAGACAAGTGAGCCATGCCACAGCAGCTTTTCAGAGTGCATACATTTCATTACTTTCATATTCAAGACGTCCTTCTGGGTGAAGTGTTATTCTCCCCGTTGTATAGGCGAGGAAACTGAGACTTGGGGGCATGGATGGTGGTCTCAGTCCATTCAGGCTGCTATAACAAAACACCACACACTGGCTAGCTTATATGTGGCAGAAATTTCTTTCTCGTGGTTCTGGAGTCTGGAAAGTCCAAGATGAAGGCACTGGCAGATTCTCTGTCTGCTGATGGTTCACTCCCTAGTGCTGTCTTTTCACTGTAACGGCATATGGTGAGGAGCCCGTTTTCTAAGGGCACGAACCCTGCCTTCATGAAGGACTCTGCCTTCATGACCTAGTTACCTCCCAAAGGTGCCACCTTCTAATACAATCACCTTGGAGAACAGGTGCCAACATATAAATTTGGAGGGGAATACAAACATCCTGCCCCTGCCCTCTCCCCAAAATTCATGTTCTTCTCACATGCAAATACGTTCATTCCATCCCAGTAGGTCCCAGCTCATTCCAGCATCAATCTAGAAGTCTCAAGTCCAAAATGGCGTCTCAATCTCCTCTCAGTCGGGTATGGATGAGATTTGGGGTGTATTCATTCCCAGCATATTGCTCTCTAGCTCTCAGCCTGTGCTTCCAGAGCACAATGGTGGGACAGGCCCAGGACGGACACGGTCATTCCAAGAGGGAGACATGGGGAGGAAGGAAGGAGTGAAAGGTCCCTGAGAACCCAAAACCTTAGGGCCCGAGAATGACCTCTGACCTGAGGTTCTGCCCTCCGATCACAGGGGCAGAGATGAATCACTGTGTTCACACGGCTACAATGTCCAGGAGCCGTAGTCTTCCATTTATAAAACGGGTAGCAAGTGTTGAGAGCCTCCACAAGGTTAGTATGGGTTGGAAATGTGAGTACATTCAAGCAAGTCTTCAATTTCTGCAGGAGAGAGCCATGTGACTCTTGTAAAGGGAAGCAGATCTTCCATGGTTTTAGGAGGCCGTCCCTGCCCTGCCCCTGTGATGCATCCTCCACACACTGTCAGGGAGACCTGCTCCTGCCGCTTCTGATCCTGGGTTTGAATGAAAGCCAGCGTCCTGCCTGGGCTCGATGCTGTGTCTGTCCAGGAAGAAATTCTCTGCTCTGGCCGTGCTTCCTGATCATACTCACACTCTGGGATAGTTTATCTCTAGAGCCCAAAGGGGAAATTTCTGCAACCCCCTTGAATGTAAAAACATTTATAAACGCACTATGTTTGTGCTGGTTGTTTTTAAAAAAAACAAACAAAAAAAACCCACATACACATAAAAACAAAGGAGTAAAAAACAGAGATGTCGGAGAGAACTTTCAGGCCCATTAACAGAAGCACATTCCATCTTTCCGTGGTCTCTCTCACTCCGCCCCTGTGCCAGGGAGGAGCCCCAGATGGTTATCACTCAGAGTGTAACCAGGGAAACCAGAAAGCTGCCCCAATCGCTATGGAGACAGCCTTTCATTCGTTTGGCCTCTTGAGTATTCATGGCATCTTCAAGGCCTCAGAGTAAAAGGGGATACTTCTTACAAAGAAATGTTCATTCCCCATGAGGAGGGTTGAAGATGCACAAAGAACATTTTAGCGACTTCCAGGGCTCCCACCAGGCTAGTTGTAGGTGTGTCTGCAAAGGGACAGCCCAGCCCGTCTTGCGGAGGATGTGGTAGGGAGCCTTTCAGAGCGGACATAACTGAAAGCCGGTTTGTGAGTCGTAAAGTTTAGGGACACCAATGAAGGAATGGGGAGAATCTATTTCCAGTGGTGTCGGCTCTAGGAGTATGAGGGGTGAACAAGCATCGAGGTTGGCCCAGGACTTATGAGTGTCCCAGGATGGGATTTAGAAGCTTTGATGCTAAAACAGAGCCAGTTCCAGGCAAACCTTGGCAAGTTGGACGTCCCAGGTACAAAGCCCTTTGGTCCTGACAACAGGTTGACACAGGAAAAAAAATGGCTTTGAGGCACACAAGCCTCAAAACCTGAGAGCACACTTTGTAATCAATAACCAAGTTTCGTTGGTCCCTTGGTCTAAAAGTTCCTGGGAAACAAATGAGACTTTCTCGTCATGAAAATGGGGTGTTTTCTTTTTTTCTTTTTTTAATAATTCTTTATTGTTGAAAGTATTACATATGTCTCCTCTTTATCCCCATTGACCCCCTCCAGCCGTGGTGTTTTCTTTTGATTTGCTTTTTGTTTGATTGGTTGTTGTTGTTGTTGTTGTTCTATCTAGAACTGCTAGAAATTTGTTTCAAATTGAAACTCGTCTAAATTAAACAAGAGCTCGTGCTAAATCGTTTTGCAGGGGTCCTGCCCCCCGCATTTTTTCAGCACAACTTCATTTGCCAAATCCCCGGCAAACCAGAAACTGTAAAGAGAGCAGTGGGGTTGTTGCTATTTCCCAGCGATGTGTAACATACCCCTTCCTCCGCCGGCTCGGCCTGTCTCCTCGGTGCTAATCCATCATGGTGTTTTCGGGTTGCAAGCTCACTCTCGAAGGCATCTACGGGAGTGGATGCAGTTACTCTCCTGCTGAGAGATAATATGACATAGACTGCACTAAATAAGGCATTACACCAGCCGAGGGGCACAGTGCGCAGAGCGACGCTTGTTAAAATAGAGTCATGCTTCCATTCCTAACCAAGTCTCGGCAGGATGCCCTGATCTGAGAGCTTAATTAACCTGGGACCCTGTCCTTTACGAAGTCGGTCTGGTTGGCTGAGGCCTTTAGAAGGCTAACGATCACTTGATTATCTGAATAAATCTGTGATTGTGACCGGATACAGGTGCATTCAATTTCGGCAGTCAACCATCACTCACTTTACCTGTTTTGTGATATGCGTTCCTACTTACCTACACACGATAGGGCGAGACTACATGTGATTATTATGTAGGAGAAATAGGCATAAAGTTGCCGGTTCTCTAGACAGGAGTCTTTGTGGATACATAAATAATTCATGGATCAGTAAATAGATCTATGTGCATGTATTCTTAGGTCTGGTAGGCAAGTGTACAAAATGTGCAAAATAATAGATTCACCTCTTTTTTTTTTCTTCTCATTTGAGATGTGGTTTTCATGTGGAATTACAGTAGCTCCTTAATGATGAGAAGTAGTGACAATTCATTAGCGGACTGCGGGTTAGATCAAGTGTTTGATTTGCCTACAAAGTCTGACCGGTACTCAATTATATGAAGTGTATGCATTTCTTTTGAACATAATTTTTTTTCCCCTCTTACTAGTTAAAATAACCTTGAGTTTTGTTCTTGTTTTCTTTTGAAGACCCCAGCCAGCAGCAGACAAATGCTTCTATAATTTGTTCTTCAATAATGATTTTTTTTCAGAACGTTAAACTGTCATATATAGATATCTATATATTAAAAAAAAAAAACCTTCAGAATTGCTACTAGGTTTCTTGTTTTCTGCTTAAAGGACAATTGGACCAAAGGAGAGAAAAAGAAATCACATGTCAAGGCTACTTCATGTTTTGTCTTCTGGCTTATCTTACAGAAGTAGGACTTCCACAGGTTTATTTTTTTTAAATACTGCAACATTCTATTTCTCCTCGGTGTAGAAGAAGTACACTTCAAATATGTATATGGATGAACACATATATATCACCAAAACCCAACTCAACATAGTTTCATTTTTAGAATTATCCTAAATCTCCTAAGATCGCTGAGATGGAAAAGCCGAGTGGATGGTAACCTCCCCCCAAATATTTTCAAAGGACGTCTTACCCTTCTTCCTCCATCCCCGGGTACCTAACACTGGGTGAACCTCTAATGAGACTATTGCCGTGGCTCGCGTGGGTTAATTCATCGTTAGATTCCGAGACCAAGGACTTGCTCTCAATTTCCAGTACGGTTTCCCTTGTGAATTTCATTGCAGAAGTCCTCCCACTTATTTTGTGCATTTTGTGTAGTTTTGCTCAGAAATTAGCAAACCTTTTAACTCCAAAGGGTGCTGAACCTTAGCTACTTCTCTGAGTTAGCATGAAAGGGCCGCAGCGACTCTAGCTGCCGTCCCAGAGAGAAAGGCTGCCCTGGACTTGGGAAGGTTAACCATCCATGGGCCGAGATGCTCGGGGGCCCAGAGCATCTGGATGAGAAGCAAGCATTTAGATGGATGTGCTCCGGGAGGTAGACCTTGCACGTAGATAACTAGCTTGGAATTCTACGTTTTTTCAGATCTTCAAAGCCTGTTTGTAGAGATTTCTGTTTTCAAGGTATTTCTCATGGGGCCTCAAATACGTCGTTGAAACCCTGCAATTTCCTTTCTTTCTTTCTTTCTTTCTTTTCTTTCTTTCTTTCTTTCTTTCTTTCTTTCTTTCTTTCTTTCTTTCTTTCTTCTCTTGTGGTGTGGTGGTTTAGAGATGGGCGGATTGCTCTGAATCTTGTAATCGGGTTTCTTAAAGCCCCCTTTTAAGGATTTAGATAGGCCTGTGCTGCCTCAGTTATGGAATTTGAAATTGTGATACAAAGAGAGGCGTCTTGGTAGCGGTGCGTGTATGAAAGGGAATTCTTACTGAAGCGCTGTCTCCCTGTCCGCTGTGTGTGGAGTTTATTTTGAGTCCTCGCTCACGCTGGCTTTCCTTTCTGACTTGTTTATATTCTCAGAGAATAAAAATACAGTAG
Source organism: Myotis brandtii (assembly GCF_000412655.1). Taxonomy (NCBI): domain Eukaryota; kingdom Metazoa; phylum Chordata; class Mammalia; order Chiroptera; family Vespertilionidae; genus Myotis; species Myotis brandtii. The sequence continues at coordinate 14,564,914 of NW_005362269.1, read as the reverse complement.
CCGGGAAGCTCCTCTCGGGGAGTCTGCCTTTAGCTCTTGTCTGAGGATCCCTTTCTAAATGGACTGCGGCATCGTTTTAGCTCTCACATTGTTTGCCGAAATCCGAGCTGCCCAGGGAAATTAGAGCAGTTAATTTAATATCGAGAGCGTTTTGGGGCTTCTGGGCTTATTCACAGGCAGGAGAGTGTAAATCACTGAGTATTTTGTGTAAAGCGGCGGGCAAAGTTGCCTCCAAAAAATAGCCAGCCTGCCCTCCCTCCCCGGCCTTCCCGCTCCTCACCTTCACCCTGAGCCCGTGGAAATCTTACTTTATCCCAGGTGTCCTCCCAAGTGCTCCCCAGCAGGCGTCTGCGTGGCAGACAGGCAGCACCCCGGGTAGTGGTAGAGGGCGTGCGGGGTCATTGCGTGTTAGTCCTGAGGGGGCTCCAGGGTCACAGCCCGCAGTGTGGTCCATGGCGGGGAGCTCTCTCCCATACCTGGACCCAGCCCTGCCACCCTTTCCATGGAGAACTCGTTCTGCAGCCACCGTGACCAGCGGTGACTTCCCTGCACCGGGCTGGGCACTGGCGTCGGTGATCTGTGTGTTAAGGAGAAAGGAGCAGCAGCCGTGTGGAATGCACTTACGGCCGAGGAGAACGGACAGAGCGCCATCAAGCCTCCTAAGACCGCCCAGGCCCCCTTTGAACAGGCCTCCTGAGTAACGGGTTCTGTGTGAGTGGCTGCTGGGCTGTTTTGATGTGTTTTGGAGGGGACCTTTGAAAAAGCACTTTAGGGACCTCTGACCCGAGAGCTTAGAACACACGTGGGCAGCCTCCACCCACCCCCAGAGCACACTGCGAAGTCCAATGCTTTGGCCTGGGCTCCGGAAGGTTGTGTGTGTGCAGCAGCCCTCACTCCCTGCCTCTCACAGACACGCCGGGCTGGCTTTATGTCGCCTCCCCTCTCCTGTGCTTCGGGGCCAACTTCTGTGGGTCTGGGATGTGCTATGGAAAGAAAAAGACACCTTGCCGGGAGCAGTGTGTGCTTACTTTGTTGAGGGACCTGGCTCCTTTGCAGGAAATAGCGGCACTGGGGGCAAAACCATGGATGGCTTTTTACAAACACCCAGGTGCTTCGCGCCCTGGATTCATCTAACAGTTGGGAGGTGACACGATGGAGGTTTCCGTTGGCCCCGCGGGACCCTCGTCAGCCCTGTACCCTGTAGACGCGCATAATGCCCCACCCGTCTTGGGAATGAATCTGACCACAGAGCCCGGTCTAGTTTATCTGGTCAGAAGGAAAAGAGACCATCTTGATTATAATAAATAAATGTCTTCTAGAAAAGCACACTTAAACATAAATATTTTAAATTTTGACATGCTTTGTATGTTCTAATTTGATCTATAAAATACACCCACAGGGATGCTTATATTAAAGCTTGGTTTTCACGTTACTAATAAACAACTAGGCGTCACCTGGTACACCCACTGAAAATATTTAAACATCATGGAAGTGCTGATACACTGGGCATCTCTGCGCTTAGCCCTGCAGTGATCAGGGTCCTCTCAGACGCTGTCCCCACCACGTCAGGGTCCTGGGTTGGAGGAGTCCCATGGGACACTGAGCAGTGGGTTTTTTAAAATCTTTTCCACACCTCCTTTCCCTACACCCTTTATAATCTCTTTCTACCACTTCTCTCTCTCTCTCTCTCTCTCTCTCTCTCTCTCTCTCTCTCTCTCTCCTTTCACCTCTTCCCTGCAGACTGCATTCTTTCCATGTAAAATTCTATACATCTAATGCAGTGGTTCTCAACCTTCCTAATGCCGCGACCCTTTAATATAGTTCCTCATGTTGTGGTGACCCCCAATTTCATTGTTACAAATTGAACATAATTAAAGCATAGTGATTAATCACAAAAACAATATGTAATTATATATGTGTTTTCCGATGGTCTTAGGCGACCCCTGTGAAAGGGTTGTTCAACCCCAAAAGGGGTCGCCACCGACAGGTTGAGAACCGTTGATCTAAAGTATCCCGTTTGGTCTCTAGTGCTCCCCAAAAGAAAAAGAATAGAAAATTCTTCACAAATCCAGCAAATAAAGACTATTCTAATAGCAGGGCCCTTGCTAAAATGTCTTCACAAAAGTGGACGGCACCACAAACTGCCCTCTCTCGGCACTGCCCCGGACTTCCCCGCCTGGTGATTTAGGGACTTTTCTACTTAGGAGGAGGGTGCCGTTTTTGCCGAGTTCAGCATGTTCATTGAGTCATTTCTTGGAGCCAAAAGCCAGCTCCACTGCATTTCTGCTGGGTAAGGTCCGATGGCCTTGGCGTGGGGCAGCGGTTGTTGATTCATCGGCCTTTCAACTGATGATAAATCCGGAAGCCAGGCAGCAGTACTAGGTAGGCTCCCTTAACAGACCTTGTACAGGGAATTGGCGGCGACACTTACGGAAACCTGTGGAAGGGTGCTCATAAACTCCTGTTCGGGAGGCTCAGGAGAGTGGGGGCAGAGGGAGCTCTGGGATCCCAGGAAGGAGGCAGCAGCAAGGGCTTAGACCACCACGTGTAGAACTGGTCGACCTAAAGCCCTAAAAAGTGCCTCTGCTCCTTGAGACGCCCATTTCCTGTTTACGTTTAAATTCTGGGTGGCTGGTGTCTTGTATCATGAGCATCTGAGATGGTTTAGCTCCTCGGCGTATCGCATGGAACCCATCTGCCGGGATGCACTAATCGCTCTCATTACATGTACTTCACTCCTGTTCATCGCACAGCCCCACATCTATACTTTCCCAACGATCATAGTGTTTTAATTTTAATCCCGCCTTTAGCAGAACATGAAACGCTCCATGAGGGTGGCCCAGTGTCGCTTGGACGCATCCTTTGCAGAGAGTTGTCTTGGGAGAGATTAGCACAAGTTACAAATGAAAATCGCAGCCCCGGAGATCCCTCCCCTGAGAGGGGCTGATCTTTCCTGAGACAAAGGAAAGAAAAAAGAGTCTGTCAGGGAGTTTTTCAGGACAGCCCTACTTCTTTGGGCCATCTCCTTGCTCCCCAAAACCACGGTGTGTTCTGCACACAAGCTGCCATCGACAACCTGGTGCCAATAACCACTTTCTGTATAACATCTTTTTTTTAGAAATCACATGAGTCATCTAATGCATGATATCTAAGTTGGAACGTGGTCACGGTAAATATCCCCACGCATCAGAGGCATTTTGATTCAGAGATAATGGTATCTGTTTGCTGGCTCTCAACTGAAATACCTCAGTCCCAACTAGACTGTCTGTTAGTCGAGGCATCTTTTTAAAAGACATGATTTTCATGCTGAGAGGATGGAAAGGGAAATGAAAACCGAGTCCTAAAATAGGTGCATTTAATTCTCCCCAATTTAAATGTAAGTGGCCCGTCTTGAAGGCAGTGACGATATTCCCTTTTCTCCCCCCACCAGGAGCGCCTCCATCAGTGGATTGCCTTAATGCTGATGATGGTTGGTGCAGTTTGAGGGAATCTGTAGTTAGTCAGAAAATGCTTCCATAGAATGACCTACCAGATGGGCCCCGTAACAAAGCACAGAGGCATCAAACCACCACAGACATTTGGTGCTTAGAATAATAAAAAGACTATAAAATTAGATTAGTTGAGTCTAATTTGGAATCGGTATATTCCCCATGCACCCTCGCCGCTCGTGGGCAGATAAAGCCTTGAGATTTAGCGCTGTGTCAGAGACTGCCACTTCCAGTAAAAGGAGACAGGGCGCGGGAGAAAGGGAAGAAAGCATTCTGGGAGGTCTCGGAGGGCAGAGCAGTGACCTCCAATGATTTACAGGCCTTTAGCTTAATGAAATTGTTTCAGTGACATGACGGTAAGAGCTCGTAATGGATTGGATGCCCTAATGTAATGAAATTACTCCCTTCTGCCTAAAAAAAAAAATGCGCAATTAATATTTACTGAGACCTGACAGCCTTTGGTGCGCTCGTCTGTGTAGTTCTCTCAGACAGTCAGAGAGGAGACGGAGCAGCCTGGCAGACAGGCTGGCTCTGCGGGAGCTCCTGGCGGGGACGAGCAGAGCCTGCTGCCCGCACTCAGCCTTCACGCTCTCCCTTGCTTTTCCACAGGCAACTGGACAACAACCACATCAGCTGCATTGAAGATGGAGCCTTCCGAGCGCTGCGCGATTTGGAGATCCTGTGAGTTGATTGTGCGGCCGCTGCCTGGTGTGCGTGTGCGTGTCCGGGCGAGGAGGAGACAGGGGGAGTGCGTGTGCAGGGGGTTCCATGCGGGTGCGTTTCTGGGGCCGCTGCTGCAGTGCTATTAACATCGGGCACCGGGAGATCCCTCCGGCTCACCTTGGCCAAAGTGTTCTCAGGCAGCAAAGTGTGATTTCCCACCTCCCGCAAACTGGGGCTCCTGCTAATGAAGTCTCAGCCGAGCCCTTTCTCCCCACTGTTCCCACGGTGTTTGTTGCTGGGCAAAACAGATGGGCTGGAGTAGCCCCCAGCCCCTGCCAGCGCGGTCGGGGGGAGCCTGTCTTGAGTGTGGGCACGCAGGAGGCAGGTTACAGGTCTGGGAGACCAGAGAGGGTAGCACCAGGGGTCAGGGCAATCACCCAAAATCTGAAAGGGATCTGGGCGCAGGACTGGGGGAGGCCAGACAGCAGGTCAAGTCAAGCCATTGCCTTTGCTCCTGGGCTCTCGCCTCAGGTGCAAATCCAAACTTTAAGCAGCGACCTTAAGTGTGGGGGGGGGAGGGGAGGATGAGAGGAAGTGGACACCTCCCAGAACCCCACTCTGTATACTTTATCTGGAAGCATGGAGCTGCCTTTCTGGGTTCCAGATTTTCAAATGGGTCTGTCTGTAAGGAAACCTGACTCATGGGAGGGGAGGGCAACGAGGGGGAGGGAGTCAGCCAGGAGTCATCTCGGGTCATTCACACTAAAGTTGAATTGTGTGAGAAAACATTCTGATCGCTCTCACCCCAGCTACACTTCCAGCCGTCCCTGGTTTGGGGGATGCTGGAGAGGAAGGCAGGAAAGCCCAGCAGAACTCGTGTCAGGAGATGCGGGGTTCGGTCCCCACTCAGCCCCTAATTAGCTGTGTGACCTTGGGCAAGTCCCTTCCGCACTCAGAACCTAAGTTTTCTCATTTGGGAAATGAAGGGGTTGGTTGCTCTATCTTGGGGGTCCCTTCTCCTTTCCAAGTTCTATAATTGCCTGGTTCTAAAAATAGTTCTGATGGTACAGTCCCACCCAGAGAATGCTAAGTGTGGGGTCTGTTGAGCATCCCTGAAAATACGAAGTTACTTAGTCACCAGGTCGCATAGCTCTGACTTCCAGGAGAATGAATAAATGTCAGACAAATACACGAATGAATATCTTAAAATGTCCCTTTGCACATAAAAGGAGGAGTAAGGGCTCCCTGTCCCTTCCCCTGGCACCTGGCCCCACAGACAGCAACGGGCTGGAGAGAGCCTCTCCACGTTGCATGCGAGGAAGGTGATTCCAAGAGGAATCACGGGAAATAGAGGGGAGCTGCTGCTGCCAGCGCTGGGACTGATGAAAGCCGAGCATCCCAGCACCGAAGGGGCAGGCCCTCAGCCAGGGCGGAGGCGCTCACTCCTGACAGGGGTGGTCCCTCCTCACCACACTCTAACCCCGGAACCCGCAACCAACGCATGTGCCCAAATGTAGTCACCCAGGGCTTCTCTTATCAAGAGGCCGGAGCTGAGAAGGGTGGGCACGATTCTCTCTGCTTGAAAGAAAGCCTCTGTACAGAGGGCCGCTAGGAGCATAGCACCCTATTCTTGGGAAGGATGAGGAAATTCCTTGGGAAGAGATCAGGAAATGGAAGTCACCAGCTGCCACGGAGCAGCTGGGAGACCTCTACAAGGCGTGGTGGGGTCTCCTCACCAGGAAGGCGAGGGGAGGGGGGCAGTCTGACAATCAGACACACCTGGGTGTGGAAGCCGGGACTCAGTGGGGCTTTGGCCAGATTACTGAGCCTCTCTGAGCCTGTTTTCTTCACGTTAAGAAGAGGCGCCTTATCTATTTCATAGGAAGGGCTCCCCAAATAGTGTTTCTTCCAAGTCCCTCACTTTCTCCCGACCATGCCCCATCCCCATCCAGGGGGCAATTGCACTCGGAAACGCTAGTATCCAGGCACACCGGGTCTCTCACACTGGAAGCTTACAAGCCTGTGATGAAAAGTTCTCTTTCCCCGTCATTGCAGAGCCCGCAGGATCTGATTAGTTTATCTTTGCGATTCCAAACAAAGCCAGATCAATAGCTTTGTTTTAAAGACACGCTCATTTGGCTTCACGTGGCTAAGTACTTAAAATTAATCATCATCAGTGAGTCCACGGGTTTCTAATCTCCAGCAGAGGCACTCAGCTCTGGAACCATCCATCTTAGTGGGGAGCTATTCTGAAACTGGCTGGAGCTGGCATCTCCATCTAAAGGACCTCCCCTCCCCACCCCCAGACCTCCCAAATCTCAGCTAGGCATCGACATTTTGTAATACTTCCCTGTAATCACAACTTGGCACCATAAAGAATCTTGACAATGACATAAATAGGAACTAAGGGAGGACATCGTGCGTTAACTTTGTAAATTCTTCAGAGATGCAGAGAGAGGGGATGGAGTTAGAAGCCCGCTGTCCCTGGGCAGGTCATCTTTCAGCACCTGCAGCTGTAACATCTACACATTAAGAGACAAGATGCAGTCTTTCAGGTGTGTCTTCTCTCTGACGTTGTGCAGCGTGAAGTACAAAACAAGGAAAGACTCGGGGTGACCTCGTGGAAAGCTCTCAAAATTAACCCAAGGGAAGTCTGTGGACCTCACCTACAGTTGACCTTTGAACAACATGGGCGTTAGGGGTGCTGACTCCCCCTCCCCCCTGCCCACAGTCAAAAATCTGTATATAACTTTGGACTCCCCCCAAAACTTAAATCGTCTCTCAGTATCTCAGAGGATTGGTTCCAGGGCCCCCCACAGATACCCAAATCCATGGATGCTCAAGTCCCCTGTATAAATGGTGTAGAGCAATGCATACAGTTGGCCCTCCACGTCCACAGACTCCCAACCTCAGATGGGAAACAGTACAGGTATTTAGTGAAGAGAATCCCTGGGTCAGTGGACCTGCCCAGTTCAAACCTGTGTCGTTCAAGGGTCAGCTGCACTAGTGGAAATATTCACGCGGGATCGCCCCATGACTCGTCCTCCCTGTGAGGGAAATGCCGTAGGACTTCTTTCCATCTAGACCGAGGTGGGTTTCCCCTGTTCCAGGGAATGAGAACTTGGGAGGCGAGTTGACAGGAACCACTCTCTGCAGTGAGGGGAGCGGCAGGGGTACAGGTTGGAAAAGACTCAACTCTGCCCATCTTGTCCGCGTTTATGGCGCATGCCCAGTGGGGGATGCCCAGCACCGGGCATGGAGGACAAAGGGAAGGGGTCAGGTAGCCAGGAAGGGGGCTAAAAGGAAAAGCATAGTGTAGGCCAGTGGTCGGCATACTGCAGCCCTTGAGTGTGGCTCTTCCACAAAATACCACATGCGGGCGCGCATACAGTGCGATTGAAACTTCGTGGCCGCACTCAAGTTGCCAAAGAGCTGCATGTGGCTCGCGAGCCACAGTTTGCCGACCACTGGTATAGGCAAAACTTCTCAAGGCCTGAGCCCCCACAGGGGAGGAATCTCAATGCTAGTGATTGGAGCTGACATTCGGGCCCCATCCCCAACACATAACACAACCAGTGCTTTAACCCGTGAGCTCTCTGCATCCTCACAAACCTGCTGGGAAACTGCTGCTATTGCCGTCCACCTTGTACAGAGGAATAGCCCGTGTCAGAGAAGCCAGGGAACTGCCCGCCCAGCAGCAACAGAGCCCGAGTGACCAGCATCCTACCAGCTGCCCCTCTGAGCTGTGTCGCCAGGGCTCTCCTAGGGTTGGCTCCCCTGAAGCGTGGCCACCAGGCACCATGGGTGGCGTGAGCTGGCCCTGAGAGCCAGGCCAGGCAGGCGACCCAGGACTCAAAATCCTGGTGAGGAGAATGCAGGCGCTTCCCACAAGCCTGCAGAATTGTCATCTCCTTCCCCCAGTTTAGGGGTCCCCGCAAAGTTGAAGATGAATCAAACTCACCAGGGAAGGAAAATAATCCCACTTTCACTGACTTACATTCTAGTCCCAGGGACGATGTAGTCTCACTTCTGGATGCCGCCAATTGACTTTGGCGCCCAACGGTTTGGGGGCCCTATTCTCCAAACTGCCCCAAAACACAGCCCCAACTTCCTGTATGGCACTTAAGGTTCTTCATGGAGGGGCCTGTTTCCCGTGGGTCCGACGCCCTTCTATTACCCACATCACTCACTGCCCTTTCATTTCCACCTGTTCTATCCATTTGGCGACTCACATCTCGGCTTTCTCTAAGGCAGTGGTGCTCAACCTTCCTAATGCTGCGACCCTTTAGTACAGTTCCTCATGTTGTGGTGACCCCCAACCATAAAATTATTTTCGTTGCTACTTCATAACTGTAATTTTGCTACTGTTATGAATCGTAATGTAAATATCTGATATGCAGGATGTATTTTCATTGTTACAAATTGAACATAATTAAAGCATAGTGATTAATCACAAAAACAATATGTAATTATATATGTGTTTTCTGATGGTCTTAGGCGACCCTGTGAAAGGGTCGACCACAGGTTGGCGACCCACAGGTTGAGAACCGCTGCTCTAAGGCATGTGTATACGGCCGTCGAGTACACCAAGACTGCATCTCCAGCCCCTTCAGGCAGGAATCCTTACTGGTCGTGCTCTGAACTGTGGGTTTCTGGTCCCTGCTAGCAAGATTGAGAATGGGCGGGCAACTCACCAATTATACCAGGCTCTTCCCTGCCCAGGTTAGAAAAACGTTTAATGAAAAAGAAAAAATTAAGAGTATGGACAAATGAAACAAAAATGAGAAGACCTAATGAATAAGATAGTTAATTAATTTTTTCAATAGTATTACAGGAGGAGAGAAAAGATTTTCAGATATTGTCTCCTGACTACATGTAGCAAATCAGAAGATCAGCAGACACGTCCTGAAAGGCTGTCACCTCCCAGTGAGGGGTCTGCCCGGAGAGAACCCAGGCCCAGCAAACTGCGTGCGGATCATCGGGTCTGCAGATAACCAGGGTGCCGTTTGGAAGGCCTTGTTCCCATTTATGTCATTACCAAGGCCTCCGTTCCTTTGGGTTACTGCCAGCTCAGGCAGCCCTGCTGTAATCCATGGAAATTCGGTGACATTACTCTAGGCTGGCCCTGGTGTCTGTAGAGAAAAGGGACAGAGTGGCCAAGAGCAAGGCCGGGCGACAGTGAGCCGAGGCCTCCTAGCATTTCACACCTCGGCTGCCCCACTTCCCTCACCCGAGTCCCGGCTCTGGCCAGGGGATGCCAAGGACAAATTGGTGGTAGCAAAGAGGCTGGCACCTGGGTCTCCAGGCCCCGGGCCCATGTCCTTTGCCCACATGGGCACCTCCTGCAGTTGGGCCCTTTGGGAGAAACCCCTGGTGACACGGGGACCCTGAGTGCAGTTGTCTTTCTAGCCCGTCCTTCAGTGGCATCTCCTATTTTGGAGGTTGAGGGAGGGCAGACTTTGATCCCAGGTCCTGCTTTCAGCTCTCTCTCTGGAACTAGACAGCAGACCACATTGCTTCTGTGGATGAGTTTTACTTAATCTCGTAACGTGTTCTTTAACAATGGAAGAGAGCATTTCATACTTAAAATATATTGTATTTTTCATAAAATTCCAGCTTGGGCTTTTAGCAACCAGAAGCATTGGCAGCCCTGGGCTCATTCCTGCATCGTGATGGTCGGTGTGGCTGGGTGCACAAGCCCGCCTCCCATGGGGTGTGGCTGCCCCTTTCCCACTGGCCTCCACTCCTTTGGGTTGCTGCCAGCTCAGGCAGACCCTGCTGTAATCCATGGAAGTGCGGATACCCCACAAGCTAGTCTAGCGCCAGGCGCCAGGGACAGGAGAGCTCTCAGAGGGCGGGCAGGTGCTCTGGCAGGTCAGACTCTCTGGGCCGGAGGTCACCAGAACTGCTGAGTGCGCACGGACACGCAGCTAAGGGGCGTGGAGTCCAGGACTCCCAGACTGAGCAAGGACCCCACAGAAGCAAGCAAGGTCTTCATGCCCCATCTTCCAGGAAGTTCTCGAGAGTTGAACTAGCCTCCTAGTCCCTTTGATTGTAAATCAGTTCTGATTGGGGTTATGCAAATACTGAGTAGATGAACACCCACCGCCCAGTTTCTTGCTCCCCAGACTCCTGTGTCAGCCTGTGCACTGAGCCCCCTCTCAGCCCACATTCAGAGATTCAAGAGTTAAGGCAGTAGTGGAATCAATCAGACTTTTAGGGTAGTTCTAATTCACCCACATTCGGGCGGGCACGACATGGCCCGGCCCTGGGCTCCACTGGTAAACACAGAAGAATGGAGAAGAGCGTTCTTTGCTGGTATAAGGAGTCAGTGGGAAGAAATTGGCAACAGTCCTGATGCCCAGGTCGGGGTGTGCTCACTCTCCGAGTGTGGGGTGCTGTCCTGGCTCAGGGGTGCTGGGCACTGGCCGTAGGGACACTCATAGACATTGTCAGTCCAGTTCAGAAAGCCCGGAGCTTGAGGCAGGTGGCCGGCTGTTCTCTGCTTCGGCTGAGCTTCCTGTGGATGTGGAACTCGATGCTGGATGAACAGTAGCAGGATAGCATGTCCCGTGCAGTAGTCCCCCCACCCACGGGGCACCTGTGCCCAGTGTAAGTTATGAATGAGGCACAGTTAGAGATTAACTAACTAATCACAAAACAGAACAATTATAACTGAGCAGTAATAGCCGTTATGTGAATGTGGGCACTCATGTCAGGGGACCCCGTGCTGACGTCTTCCTGTAGGCTCAGTGCTTCTGGGGCACCATGTCGCCATCGATCAGAACACGGTTTCTGCTCCTCTTCCACCCGAGGGTTTAATGCCTTCTCCACCTTAACTAAGCACTTACCACTCACTGTGGCTGTAACATTGGCAGTTTGAGGTGTGACAACAGAACTAGCTCGGATTTCATTTTCCTTCTTCAGTTTCACGGATAGAAGTTCTTACCGTAGGTTTTAGCAATCTCAGGACACGATTTTTTTAAAATTCTCTCATTATGTCAAGAACTTTCACCTTTCCAGTTACAGGAAGCACTTTACGGCTTCTCTCCTGCATTTCTGAATTGCCGGCATCCCTACTCTTGCACTTTGAGGCCATTACTAAGTAAAATAAGGGTGACTTGAACACAAGCACGCGATCCCAGGGCAGTCGGTCTGATAACCGAGATGGCTGCTTATTGACTGACGTCAGGTAGGGTGTGCGGCATAGGTACGCGGGACACAGGGCGATTCCATCCTGGGTGGGATGGAGCGGGAGGGCGCGAGATGTCATCACGCTACTCACAGCGGCACGCAGTTTAAAACTTATGAATTGTTTATTGTATTGTTTGTTTATGGATTTTCCGTTTAACATTTTTGGACCATGGTCGACCACAGGTAACAAACCACAGAAAGCAAAACTGTGGCTAAGAGGGGACTGCTGCAGTACAGCGATACTAGATAATTATTAGTGTTGGCATTATAGGTACCGCAGCTACTGCTCTCACCTGCGTATTTTGCATGTGCTATCTCCTAGGCACTATGATATTAGAATGGAGCGTTTTACATACATCCTCGCCACAACCTCACGGCGTGGCTCTTGTTCACCTCACTTTCCCCAGGAGGAAGCTGAGGCTGGGGAAGCTGGAGGACTTGCCCGGAGCGACCCTGGCTGCACGGGGGCTGCTTTTCCATCCAGTCCCACTCTGCCCGGTTCGTGAGCCCCGGCTCCTAACTGCTCTGCTATGAAAAAGTGAAATTTGAAAAATTTATTCCAAAATGCACCCCAGAGAAACAAGTGTAGTAAATGCTCAGAATAATTCAGGACCAATCGTTTTTCTTTTTGAAAAATGATTCTGACCCACAGAGCACTCAGAACTAATCCTGTGACCTCCACTTAATCGGCACCACATCCAAGTCCACAGAACCACCCACACATGGAGGTGCGAGGCCACAGCGGAGCATGGGGGTGTCAGAGTCCTCCCCTCAGATGGGCCACCCTCCAGCTTCACCAGGCTGGGTGGTGCGAGGGGTTCATTTCCGTATTGTAATACAGAAGCTGTGTACCAGGCTTGCGATGCCGGTTAAAGGAGACACCCCAGGTGTGTGTCTGGCAAGTCACAGACACCCAATCAGGCCTCTCATAACAAGTGCAGTTGAAAAGCAGCCCTGCCCTGTTCTGCCACCTTATCTCCGTACCTGGCACAAGCCTGGCACAGAGCAGGAAGTCAAAGGACACGGGACCACATTGAGTAGGAATTAATTAACCAAATGCATGCCCACTTTGCCCCGTCTCTAGATTTTCTGCTACGTGTTGGCCCTGAACAGAGCTAAGAATTATCTCAAATATTGAACAATGTAGTATTTTACTGGAACAGAAGATTTCTCATGTTACCTCTGGTTTTTTATTCTTCCAGTTAAATGGTGATTTTTTTTTTCTTATTAACAATGAGCAAATTACAGCCTTGGTGAAAATTGATGTTTTCGAACAGACAAGACTCGTTTTCATTTATTTACAGAATGTTTCACCTCGGTTTCTCTGGGAGATGCAAGTATTTTATTTTTTTAACAGACTCTGGAATCACAGTGTTTAGTCATGACATAGCTTTGAATATAAAACTGTCGTGGCTTAATGAAAGTCTTAAAATATCTCCAGAACATGATTTTTTTTTTTTTGGTGCTATGCTGCAAATTGTGATTTGTTCAGGTAATCGAGATTAAAATGGAACATTGTGGAAAGCACTGATCACTTCCGTTGGGCCCCCAGAATACTAGGAAAGGAACTGGGTGTCCTATGAAGGTTTGCTTGTGCTACACCACACCCCTCCTTCAGTCACCCAGGCTCGAAGTTCGATCATAGTCACATGTTTTAATAGATAGATAGATAGATAGATAGATAGATAGATAGATATAGATAGATAGATAGATATTATTGATTTCAGAGAGGAAGGGAAAGGGAAAATCATCTATCAGCTGCCTCCTGCATGCCCCCTAGTGGTGATTGAGCCCACAACCCAGGCATGTGCCCCGACCGGGAATCAAACCGTGACCTCCTGGTTCACAGGTTGACGCTCAACCACTGAGCCACTGGGCGATCATAGTCATGTTCTTAAAATGACTAGCTTGGTTTTGAGAACATCAGCTTAAGAAAAATGTAAGATAATTTTTCCCATTTAAATAAGTAGCACTTGAACAGTTCAGGTAACTAGGATATGGAAGCACCTAGTGGTTTCCGTTTGCTTTCCTTTTCCTGTTAACTGAAGGCTACTTTAGTCTCAAAATGGATGTGTCCTGTGAATTCGTGGGTTAAGAGGCTGTGGCGAAGGTCACTGGACTGTTCTTCACCAACAGAGGCTCTTGAATCGGTAGGACTCCCGTTACCAACTTCCCATGAACGGCATTTAGGTGGAATCGGGCAACGGACGGCCCAGGGGCCACGGACTCCAGCCTCCAGGTTTCTGGGCTGACATCCTGGCTTGGCAAACTAGGTTGGGGAGCAGCCTTGTGGTTTGCTGTGTCCCACCTCAAACGAAATGGAGGAACGGCTCTGCATCTTTGTAAAAAGATTCCAGGGGGGTTTCTCTCAGCGAGAGGTAAGGAGGCCAGTGGGGAAATGCCACAGAGCTGCCGAATGCATATGGGGATCAGTTCACCCCAAAACGGAGCTGCTGCACCCGGTGGGAAACGTGCTCCTGGCCAATGGTCAGCCTGTGCCCTTTCTCAGTCCTCTGCTGCCAGCTCTGGTGCCAGTATGCGAGCAGGTTCAGGGAGTACCTGGCTCCTTGATCCGCCCTCATCTCCTGGCTCTCGTGGGTCTCCAGACCGGGGGCCATGAGCCCTATGAAGAGCCAAACCTGCCTGTTGTTGCTGCTGCCACGTCCATCGGGAATCAAACCGTGACCTCCTGGATGGCTCGGCTTCCTGTGGCCAGGAGTCCCTGACTCTGCAGAACTGGGTCTGGGAAGCCAAGATCCTAGGAACTCGAGCAGGAAATGGCCCTCCTCCTGCCGGATGGCCTCCTGCCCGGGGAGGCCCTGAAGAGGCAGAGCTGGGAGAATCCAAGCACCGTTCCGACCCTTCCCCGAGCTGCCGTGTCCCGTCTGCGAGGACACTCAGGAGCAGGGTGGTGAAGAGGAGGGATGGAGGGAGTAGGATTCCGCTTCTCCCGGGTTATATCTGGGATCGTTGCAGACACTCTAGACACCCCGCTCTCCTTCCACATATGACTAATGAGAGGACCCCAACTATCCACCCTTAGGTTGAATGAACCCTGCAGATGTGGGATTTGATTTTTTGTTTTGTTTTGTTTTGGTCTTCCCAGTGTTTTTTAAAAAAATAATAGTAATTAGTTGCCAATGTTTAAAACTCTAGTGATTATATGTAAAAGTCTCTGCGTTCAACTCTGCGTAAGTTCCGGAAGTGGTTTGGCCCACAGGTGGCCAGGATGGTCTGGAGCAGCGCTCTGCCATGGGCCGCTGCGGACGACGGCGGCTGGCACCTGCGCGTCCACGGTGCAGCGAGGCCCACGGCCTCTCGAGCACCTGGAATGTGGCTAGAGCAAATGAGAGACGGAAGTTTTCATCTTACTGCATTTTAATTTGTTTAATTTTAAATCGCCACCTTTGGCTCATGGCCACTTGTTGCACAGCGGGGTTTACAGCTGCGTGGCGGGCACCCCGTCTGGGCAGGGCATGCCCCTCGGATCGCCATGGCTCCCACCAGGCCCGCTTTCGCCAGCCCTGCTCCCACTCTCTGCAGTCACGTCCCATTCGTTAAGAAGCACCATGTTTAAACAGTGTATTTTCTGAAACTAAATACTTTGGAGTATCTGCCACTCCCTCCCCTCACACTACACTCTGCCCTTTATCTTAATTTAAACATCTGGATCTTATTCCCCCAAAAGACGCACTTTCATGGAAAGCCAGGAGTATGATTATAAAGCCGTCTCCACCAGAGTAAACCCTCTCGGCATGAATGTTTCCTGGTCCCCCTTACTCGCTTCTCTTGGCCCTGGAAATGGCTCCACAAAGTCAGCAGGTAGGAGAGTCACCCCATGTCTGGACCCGTCGCTTCTCCGTACGTGAGCTGGAGATGTGGCAGCCGGTTAGGGGAGCAGGCCCGTTAACCCCACAGCAGCGGAGCCAGGTGTCTGCACAAAGGAAGAAAAAGAGCCGACCCTGTAACTTT
>NW_005362269.1:14511479-14549331 GCF_000412655.1 Myotis brandtii | reverse complement strand
GACTTTATACAGACCTGGGTGTCCACGTCCCTTCCACTGCTGTCGGGAAGGCTGCTGCTGCTCCAGATGTGGCATCTCAGAGCCAGCACCAGCCCAGTTGGAATGGGAGAGGGGAACTGTAGGCTGGAAAGACCCAGGGTCATCCGGTCCCACCGCCTCATTTTAAGTGAAAGAAAGTCACTCAGAAAGGTTAAGTGACTTGCCCACAACCACAGGGAAGTTTCACAGAAGAATTAGGCCAGGAGACGGGTCTGCGGACTCTTTATCCAGTGCTCTAGATGGCCACCTACCTCCCTCCTGTGTTAGCAGAAAGGAAACAAAAGTGAATGAAGCTGGCCTGTATGTCCTGCCTTCCCACCATCCCTCCGCCTCCAGCATTTTGCCAGAAGGAACATTTACATTCAGCATGAGGGCCTTCCCATCAGGCGGCCACTGATTAGGGGCTAATTGCCCCAGGACCCCAATAGATTTTTGTCTGGTGGAGAGCAATCTGGAAAGAGGTGGGTTTCCCCGTCACTGGTCCTGGCACCTGGTGGTGACCAGAGCCCAGCGAGGAAACACTGGGTGCCCCTGCCCATCTTTGAGCCCTACTGGCCCAGGTGTAAGTTGCAGCCAGCTCCCTGAGAGAGCCCCCCCCCCCTTACAACTATCAGAGGGTAAAAGCAGGACCACCCGGCATCCAGCCCAGGAACTGAGCCTCATGCACCTTGTGCAGTGTTTCTGCTAACAGGTCTGAAGTGGCTCAGTTCCGAACTCTACACGAGAACGGACCGGTATGTTTAGCCACGGAACCGATGAGTAGCGGGCAGAAAACAGGCGGGGTTATACCTGCCGGGAGGAACATAGTTTTGCCCTAGAAACAGAAACTTCTTCAGGAACTTGTCCTCAAGTAATGATGTGTGGGGGAAGAAAGCATTGAATAAGTTTCAACCAGTTAAAGGGAGTTCATTGGAATAGAAGGTCTCTCAGCTAGTGACTGCCCGTCAGGAGATGCATGTGGGACAGAGGCTTTAACCACGTCACCGTAATGCCATTAATGTTCTTCCATTATATACATATATGCTAAACTCATATTTGATACATATATATCATGCAATATATATGTGTGTGTCAAATGTATATATCTGATTCAAATAATTAAATTAATCTGTCTGGTTTAGAGACCGAAAACGGGCATCTGCAAGCCAGATCCAGCCCCAGGTATGTTCCATGTGGACTTCTGTTCCTTACGGTTCACCAGTACAAAAAAAGCAGGAGACTTCACATAAAGCCTCTAGATGCTTGGCTTTCTCTTTAAACAAAAGGGAACAGCTGGCAGCCTCGCACCCACGTCCCAGCGTAGCAGCGATCCTTGGACTCGAGAAGTGACAATCGTGTCGTGGAGTGGTGGCGGCTGCAGCCCCACGCAGCCCACTTAGAGACTCAGAGGTCAAGCCTGGCTCCCGTAGGCAATTGAGTTCGTAACTGTCACACCTCACTCCCATAGGCACCTGAGTTCGTGACTCCCGGGTCAGCCCAGGAGGCTGTTCAGAGTGGAAATGTGTTTTATCAAAAGATGCCAAAAGCAGGACCCTTCACATTTTGAAACTCACTCATCCATTCAGTATATATTCATGGAGTCGTCCTATGTGCCAACCCAGGGGCAGAACAGGTGTGCGCTCCGTCCCTCTTAGTGTGCACGCAGCTGAGTAAACACTTTCCCCTTCTTCCTCTCACGGGGCTAGACACCCAGTGCAGCGGAAGTGGAAATTGTCTGTTTCCAGGCACCCCAGTAGCTGCCTGGTTTCTAAATAATGGTAGCAGATGAGACTGCCTGTCCAGGCCCTCAGTTTATAGAAGATGAAATAGAATTAGAAGACTAGGCCATCTCATTGGTGTTGTCGGGTAAGGTACACTTTGCAGGTACGCTGGCCCTCCGCAGGCAGTTGAGTCTTTCTGAGCCACCACCAGGCGTCACCTGTGATGTTCTCAACACATGAGTAAGAGCTCCTCAGCATCCAGGGGCCACAAGCACGGAGCATCGTGTAGACTTACACGACCAGCATCTCTCTGAGCAATGGCGGGATCTGAAAAGGCATCTCTCCCTTTTTAAACCCACGTGGTTTACAATTAGTTTGGAGGCATCTTTTCCCTGTTGTTCTCTCACAGCGAGGCTCTGCTGGGCGGAGTTTCTGTCTGTCACAACATGAGTGTACAATGAAGGGAGAACCAAAGACAGGCCCTTCTGCTAAGCATCCATGGCATCAAGGGCCCAGATTGGCAGTGGACTGTTTTTATTCCTTTCTGTAGGTTTTACATGACACCTGGAGACCATTTAAAATGTTACTTGGCGGTGAGAGTGCTGTGTTTAAAAATAACGCTCACCCCGGTGCCAAATCGCTTTGGAGTTGGGTACAAATATTGAGACAAAAACCCCAGCTGTTATTGCTTTGGCTGCTAATTTGAGGTGTCAAATGGGAGGCCGACTGCTATACGTCAGTGAGTGAGGCCCCTTGTGAGATCACTGTTTTCTAACAGTGGAGAGTAATGGGCTAATCAGTGCAGCATCAGTTGCTTTCATTATATGCCCACACAATGGTTATGAGCTTTAATTTAAACAGTCCGAGGGGAGATGACGGCAGTGAGGAACAGGCAGCACCCAGGATGGGCCGGGAGAGCAGGTGATGCAGGGCAGGTGGCCTCCGCCCCTCTTCTCCTCCCTCCCTCCGTCTCTCATCCCTCCTCCCCATCGGCCGCAGGGACTCGTTGCCTGCTCCACGCAGACAGGAGTTAAGCTTTGCTTAAGGATCTGGACTCTCGGGGCTTCTTGGTATTCCTGACAATTCCGTCAGCCGCGCCAACAGCAAGGGCAGCTTTGGGCAACACTTGGACTTGGTAGCCAAGCCTTGACCATAGAAGGCTTCCAGACCCAATCGCCCTCTCTCCCCGCGCCGCCTCCACACTGCCCTCGCTCTCTGTGCTGAGCACGCTCTGTTCCCCGACAAGAGGAGGGTCAGCATTGCTGCTGCTCTGAGCAGCCTCGGCAGAGAGGTGAGCACCAGGGTCCCTGGTCCCTGCCACCTCGAAGGCAATGAAGGCCGAGTCCACTGCTCACCTGTGTGACTCGCCTCCACCGTGGGAGACGTGGGAATCGGACAGCAACGTCTGTCCGATGACAGTCCTGTAAGAGGCGGTTTGTGTAATGGTCATTCGTGTCCTGCTTTGAATATTGGCTTTGCTCTCTCTAGCTGTGTGATCGGGTAGAGTGCGCTGGTCTCTCTAGGGTCCAAAATGAAATGGCAGTGGTGTCTCGGGATGGTTAGAGAATTAGATGAGACGACGTGGGAAAGTGCTCGGCCCCGTGCCTTCAGCACCGGCACTCTCAGAAGCACTTAGGTCTGGGCTTAGAGGACTGGCCACTGGGCGCCCACAGGTGTGAGGACAAACCAGGACATCCTGTTACCATAGCTGCCGATGACTCGCCGGGAGTCTCCTTCCTGGGCAGCATTGAGGGAACCACAGTATTTGTCTAGACTTAAGGAGTAACCAGCCTTGAGGTAGGGATGATGGGCCAGGGCGTCTGGATCCTCACCCGAGCAGAGGCAAGAAGAGGGGTTCCCAGAGCGCCCCCAGGGAGGTTGGCAGCCGGGGAGATGGCCGAGGCACTCACTGTGGATGCCTGGCTTTGCAATTAGGCAATGCATGCTCACAGATAATGCTCCTGTGTTAGAGCAATTACATAGTGTTATGGACACACGACACGCAGATTACGCCCGGAGCCAGGGAGGCACAGTGATCAAGCGAAGGCCTAATGGGAGGAGACAGAGGGAAATGTCAGCCTATTAAGGTTGCCAGGGTGGCGTGGCTACAGCTGGACGCAGGGCCTCCAGATCCAAAGTAGGTCTCTGGAGGGGCCAGGGGAGGGCCACACCTCACCACTCACGGGAGAGCAGAGGGGAGCTGAGGCAGACGCCACGCTGGGCTCTCCAAGGGCGACAGGCACCTGCATGGAGGGCTGAGCACTGTTTCAGAGCTCAGGCCTCTTTCTAAGCAGAAAACACTGTCCTCTCCACAGAGGCCTCGGTCCCAGAGGCAGCCAGGGGGCCGCCTGTCCACTGCCTCCACACTCAGCTCAAGGCTGTTCTTCGCTCTTCCCTCCGTCAATGGTTTCCAACTCGAGCTGGCCTGGGACTCCTCTGCAGGGTCCCTTAAAACACAGAAGGCGCCCCACCCCCACACTCCCCGAGCTTCTGATCCCGTGGGTCTGGGGGGCCCGGCACCACACTTTGGGACCCACGGCCCACGTTCATTCTGCACCAGCCCAAGGTGGGTGCCCCAGCCTGTCCCTGAGCAGGGCCTGCCACGCTCCGATTCCATCAGCCTTGCAGTTCTGGGCGCAGGGAGACCTTCCCAGGTGACTGGCCCGACTCATTGCAGTGCGACGCCGGCTGGGGCGGGAGGAGCTCTGCCCAGAGCGAGCGGCCAGAGGTCAAGGAACGCTGTCCGTATAGAGCCACTTAGTAACTCGTTTAGGCTTCCAGGCCATATGGTCTCTGTAGCAACCACTCAGCCATGTGACACGAAAGCAGCCTTAGATGGTACGTAAGCAAGAGGGTAAAACTTTATTTATGGAAACAGGCCGTGGACGACAAGATTTGGCCTGGGGGCTGGAGCTGGCCAAGCCCTGGACAGGCTAGCATGTGCGCCACTCCCTCACCATCCGCCACTCCTGGGGGCCTTGTACTGCCGCAGGACCCAGCCTTTCACTGAGGGGCACAGGGAAACATATATTCTTTAGGCGTTAAGGTTTAATGTGTGCACCGGAGAAGCGATAGTAAGTTCGCTCATCCCCTCGGGCCCTGGAAAGAAAGCGGAACACCCTCTTTCTAGCGCTCAGAGCCAAGAGCGGGAGCCTTTGGTAGCAGTAGCATTGTCCAGAAGGGTCACTCTATTAAGGAAAACGATCCCTCTCCATGACGCATGTATGCTCCACGTCTGACCAGACAGGAGAGAAACAAGACAGTCTCGGGTCCACCTCAGTCTCAGTGTAAAGAGAGTTTATCGTGGGGAAGGGCTCTACGGGAGACAGTGGGCAGTAGGTGGCCTGTCTTTGAAATCCTGTTGGGGGAAGCACCTTATCTCTGGTTCAAACTGAACTGCCCATTCAGTAGCTTGTGATGGTGCAAAAAGGGAGGCCAGTACAGTCCTGAAGTTTCATACAATTAATTTGACTCTGAACTTGAAAAATGCTGAATCGAAAGCATTTACTTGGGGGAAAGCCTATGACTTGGGTTACAGCATATCTTGTCAGAGTAGCTCCCCGGGAGCAGAGCAGGGAGGGTGAAACCAGACACTGGAACTGGCAAAACTCGGCCAGGACGTGGAGGTAGATAGGGTGACGCCGATGAGGCCACCACGGCTCAGCCCGACCAGCCATCCAGTGGGGGCGGGTCACTGTCAGACCCCTTTCTTTTTCTGCCGGCTAATTGTTAAGGCAGTTGATAGAAGGAGAGGCGGTGGGAGGCTTGTGCAGTTCTCTCCAGCTTTGGGTCCCTGGTGGAGAGACAGAGAACAGCCCTGCCCGAGAAACAAGCCCGCCCTGCAAGCAGGAGGCGTGGGCAGGTGGGGAGGAACTGGGGTGTAAAGAGAGAGCAGCAGGGCTGAATCCTGCGGCAGCTCACGTGCTGCCCTACGTAAGTCCCTTGCCTCATGGCCTCAGTCTGCTCATCTGTAAAGTGGGAGCCATAGATGCGACTTCAGAGTGCTGCCGGCGTCAAAGGCGATGAAGGTGAAAGTGCGTTTTAAACTGTAAAGGACTAAACACGCTACTGTTATAACATTACCTCTGTGCCCAGCAGTGTGCTATCCAGTGTGCTTTCCGTGCCGATCAGCCATAGATGCGACTTCAGAGTGCTGCCGGCGTCAAACGCGATGAAGATGAAAGTGCGTTTTAAACTGTAAAGGACTAAACAAGCTACTGTTATAACATTACCTCTGTGCCCGGCAGTGTGCTACCGTGCCGGTTTTAAGGGCATTGGGGTCGGCCGATAATGCTCCCCCAGAGATGTCCCTGTCTGATCCCAGGGACTTGTGATGCAAGGGACTTGGCAGATGGGATGGAGCCTCCTGAGGGGGAGGTGGGCCTGGATTACCCGGTTAGGCTCCAACTGCCCTGCGTCACAAGGGTCTTCCTTAGAGAGAAGCAGGAGGTCATAGTGAACAGTAGGAGATTGGTGACACAAGTCAGAGGTTGAATGGCTCGGGGAAGGGGCCACGAACCGGGGAATGTGGGTGGCCTGTACAGACTGCAAAATTTCTCTTCCTGATGGTCCTGGAAAAAAAACGCAGTCCCTTGGACACATTTGAGACTTCTGACCTCCAGACTATAAGGACTACATCTGTGTTGTTTTAAGCCACTAAATTATTGGTAACCTGTTCCAGCAGCAGTAGACAACACATAGAGGCGTCAGGCTTGTCTGGACTCATGTCCTGGTACCACTGCTTGCTTCATCCAGGAAACGGAGATGATGACAGAGTGCCTGCCTCATAGGGTGGGGGAGAGGTTAAGTGAGATGGCGCAGCTAGAGCCCGTAGCCCAGCGCTGGCCTGGCATGCAATAAGCCCTCAGCCCATACGGACAGTTATTAGTATCATATCCTTTAATCACCACTAAGGCTGTATGCAGCCAGTGCTGTTGTGATTATCTCCACGTCATAAAGGAGGAGACCTAATAGGGTTAAGGGAACGGGGCTGCACAGGCTACAGGTGGCAGAGCCAGAGCCTAACCCAGGCCTGGGCGTTCGAGGCCATGCTCACCGCTCTGCTCTGCTGTGCTGGACCACGACGCCTCCTTCAGATGCCAGCTGCTTAGGCAGGGGCACCCGAGCCAAACGGAGCACAGAGCTCCCTGCACAGGCCACGGCCGCCAAGGCTGGAAATCAAATAAATCTGTGTTTATTAGGGAAGCAGAAACTCCAGCTGCCCTGGAGATCCGCATCTAAGAGGTGACCGACCCTCCACCACCCAGGGCTGGCCAGCCCCATGCAGCAAATCATGGAAGTCTGAACACTGTGTTTAGTCATCTTGGTCCTGGAATAATTGCTATCATCGTAAATGTTTTATAGCCCTCATTACGGCTCGAATTTAAATATCAGTGTAGTAATACATTAATAAGTCATCGCTGCCGGACCGCTGCCGGACGCAGTTAGTCGAAGCCCCTGCGTATAACTGTACGTCTGTTCAGCTAAATTAGGGCTGGCTGTGAACTCAGTGGCGCTGAGCGGCTGGGCCGGGCCGGAAGGAAGCCACTTCTCTGCCAAGGCGTCTTCCTTTTGCCTCTGAGAGTACAGAGGATGCTCAGACTGTAGCTGGTAGTGGGGCTGGAACTCTGGGATGGATAGAAGGGGAAACGAAGGTGCCATTTAAGGCGTTTCTAACCGGGTGGAGAGGGGTTGGGGGGCATAGTTCCCATCCCCAGGAAACTTCCTGCGGAGGCCGGAGCGCCGGTCAGATGGGAGTGGCAGGGTCTCCAGCCCTGTCTGATGAGATGCTCTGAAGGCTTCCTGAGTGGGTGGAGATGGGATGGACTCACACACTCGCTCACGGAAAAGATAAGCCACGGAAAATATGCAGCTCTGTGGGTTCGATTTCATAAAAGGCAAAGTGTCTGCACTGGCACGTTATTAGAGTTGCAGAGTGGGCCGAGCAGGTCTGTTCATTCCTTTTGACCACGTGATGCGCCTAAAATAATGCCAGACACGCGGTAGGTACATAATCAATATGGGAGGGAGGGGAGGAAAAGTATGCCGTTCTGTGCCTTTGTGTAAACAGACTGCCCCCTGGCCTTATCGGCCGAACACAGGCCAAGTATGAAGTGGGCGGGGGGTGGGGATTGAGGAACAGCCTGAAGCCAGAGGGATGGATCGCTGGGATCCTGCTGTGAGCTCAGTCACCGGGGACTGGGAAAGGGGTTTGTGCAGGGCCCCTTGGGTGGGGCAGGTATGGGGACCGTAGTGTGCTGGACAAAGCTGTTTCTATTTCTGGGGGGCAAGGGGGTGGGGGTGGAAGGAATGACCAGCCAGGACCAGATTCTCTCCACTAAGGTCTGCTGATGAAGACCTGTGGGTAAGAGATGCTGATCATCTGCCCAAGACCACACAACTAGGGTATATAAGACGCAGTTCGAGCCATGTGTGGATCGGGGCACGGGGCGGAAGTAATGCGCGCGAGAGAGAATGCTAGAGGGCATTTTAAGAGGAAGATCGTGTGCTCGCCCAGAGCCCGAGGCTAAATGCACCTGGCGGTCCTGCCACAGGAAACTTTCTGCAGGCGGTGCCTCGGCCGTGCTGTCCCTGGGCCTCCACGACAGGCTCCGGTAGAAGGGCCAGCCCGGCTGTACGTGCCTCCAGCCCGATTTCATTCTCTGGCAGCCTCATTTCATGCTGACCCATCTGTGGAGCTCACATCTCTCTCTTTCCTTTCACTTACAAAGAACCCAGTCAGTGCCAATGTCCAGCTGTCGGAGTTGCCAGCCACGGCATGGACACGCACAGGAAGAGGAGACCTAGCCCCTGGCCTCTCGGACTCACTTATGATGGATAAGAGGAGCTTGAGGAGTCAGGATAACCTCTCCACGTGGCATCCTTTGAGGCAGTGGGTGCACGGGTCAGCGCGAGGGGTCTGCAGCAAGATGGCGCTGGGTTCAAGTCCCATCTCCAGAGCTTAGCAGCCAGGGTCCCTGGGAAGCCGGCCTACCTTTCTGTATGTAGCTCAGCCCCTTCGTCTCTCACACGAGGGGAATGCCTCCCTTGTAGGGCTGCGTGTTACTGAGCGATATAAATCTGTTTCCTTCTCTGTAAAACAGGAGTGGGGAACCTTTTTTCTGCCAAGGGCCATTTGGATATTTATAGCATCATTCCCTTAATATAATTCACTTAATATAAATGTATGTTGCTATGGACAAAGCTCCTAGATTTATTGAATTTCGAGTCCCGCCTGCAGTTGCCTTAGCAGGGCCAGACCAAATGATTTCTCGGACCTTCTGCGGCCCAAGGGCTGGATGTTCCCCCACCCTGCTCTAAGATGAGGACAGAGAGACCAGCTGGTGTTGTAGGTGTGGGAATGAGAGCTGTTGTCATGGGGCACCCAGCACCTAGTCGGGTTTCAGGAAGCAATACTATTGCTCCAGGTGGGCCAGTAAGTACTGAGTGGGCAGCAGAGGGGAGGAGGGGTCACAGATTCCCTAATCATAGGGAGAGCCCTCCGCCTGTCTCCGGCTGCCCCACCCCCTGCCCCGGCTAGGGATCCTTGGTCCCTCTTGCAGTCACATCCTTCCCTCCCCACCTTCATGAGTCGCAGTACCCCTCAGGCCGCCCCTGCTGACCATGTCCCTTTTTCCTCCATCTCCGCAGCACCCTCAACAACAACAACATCAGCCGCATCCTGGTCACCAGCTTCAACCACATGCCGAAGATCCGAACCCTGTGAGTAAAGCTCCCCGCTCTCCTCCCCCTCTGCCCCCACCCCCGCTCCCCATCACACACAGCCCACAGCGCAGCCGGGTAAGACCTACTGTGAGACCTCCCGTGCTAGGACCCACCAGTGGGTTTTTCTGTCCGGATGCTGCCTCCTCTGCCATTGACTGAGGGGGTGTTGGTGAGCGAGGACATGGGGGAAAGGGGAGGGGAGGACCAGGGTGCCATCCATGGTCTGACCCACCCTCCGCAGCAGGCAGACTCATGCTCTTCATCCTGGGACCCTTCCTGGGCTGTGGGAATCTCCTTTTTGTTTTCTATCTTGATGGGAAAGTAGGTTGGTGTTCCCTTGTCACAACATAGAGCACTGGGACCCAATGACTCACCATCTCCTTAGCTAATGTCATGCCCCTGGCGGTTCTACCCATTGCCAGTGATCACAATAGTTTTCCCTCTGGGGCCCGTGGAGAAGGAGCCTTGGCTTCTCCTTGTCCCCATCCTCCCAGCCCCCACCCACCACACTGCCCTGCCCACCTGCCCCAGAGGGTAGCTGACATTGGAACGCAATAACTTAGTTCTTTATCCTTCCAAGGTGTGTACTCAGGAGGCAAATCTTCCCCTGACGCCCCATTCAGAGAGCAGATTTAGTGTCCCTATTATCAGGGGGTCCCCCTCTACTCAGCCAGAACCCCTTTTGTACATATCTTTGCATTTGAGCTCCGCTGGCCTTGCAAAGAGGTTCATACTCTGCTTTTCTTGTTGGTGGGTCTCAGTGGCCCGTGCATCACAGCTGTAGGGGAGAGCCAGCCCCCACGAGCTCTCAGCCAAATACATTTAGGGCCAAGGCACAGGGCCAGACTTCCTGAAGCCAGGGGGATGGACAACCTCAGAATAACCGTGGAAATCAGGCTAAAGGCACATACAGCCCGGGCTCACCCTTCTACAGGAGCCGGTCATGGGGGCCCAGGGACAGCACTGCCTACAGGTGTTCTGTGGCAGGATCTCCTTTCCCATTAGTTAAGCAGGTGATTTTTGCCTTGGGCTCTTGGCGAGCACAATATCTTCCTCTGAAAATGCCCTCGAGCATCTTCTATCGTGTGCATTACCTCTGCCCCATGACCTGATCCACACATGGTTAGCCCCAGGGCGTCTCTTGCCTCCTCTGTGAATGTAAAGTGCCTGGCATGGAGTGGACAGTAACTGATATTAATGGTTTTTTTATTATTATCATCATGGTCATCAGTATCATCACTATTTAGCCAGAGATCTGGACTGCAAGTACTAAGCACCTAGCTTACCCATGGCCCCTAAGCAACATGGAATCCACAAAGGTTTGAAAATCCTTAGAGCAGTCGTTCCCAAAGTGGGGTCCCTAGACCAGCGGTGGCCAACCAGTGGACCACAGACCTCTGGTGGTCTGTGAGGTCCGAAAGGTTGGCCACCGCTGGTTTAAGGAAACCTTTGGAGTAGTGGTCACCAACCGGTGGTCCATGGACCACTGGTGGTCCGTGAGGTCTGAAAGGTTGGCAACTGCTGCCCTAGACTACTAGGGCCAACATCACCTGGAAATTGTTAAAAAAACAAACAAACAAACAAACAAACTCCAGGCCCCACCCCAGCCCCACGGAATCAGATTTCCTGGGGCAGGCCCCGCCATCTGTTCTTCACTAGCCCTCCAGGAGCTTTCAATGCTCATAGGATGCTCATAAGCGTTGAGGACCCCCTGCCAGGGTGAAAAAGTGACCTTATCTCAGGTGGGAATGAAGTGGAGACCAATGGAGCAGTGTGTGAGGAAACAATGCAGAGTATGCTAGGGCACCGATTGGAAGTCATGCAGACCTGAGTGTAAGTGCAAGGGGTGGCGCTTCCTCTGGGCAATTTCTCCATCTCTCTGTGCTTCACGGACAGCAAGCGAAATGCTTGCCTCCGAGCTGTTGGGAGAATGCAGTGCACCGAGGTGTGTCTGGTCATGGTGTGCACTCAACCAATACTAGTTGTTATGAAGAAGAAGAATCCGGGTCCAAATTCCATCACTGTTCCCCAGCCCTTCCTTTGATCCCTCGTATGATAACATAATTCAGCCAAGAAAATCCATCCCTTTTCCCCGCTTTTAAAATAGGACGGTGCACTGACGGAGTTTGAAGGAGAAACCATTGGGTCTTCAAAGACCTTTTCAAAGTCCCCATCAAATCACCAATGGGCTGGAGAAGAGTGTGGCCAGGGCTGTGGGTCTCAGGGTGCTGGGCCTGTGTCCCCAGGCGAGTGGGTTGCCTAGGAGAAATATGGCTTTTCCCTGCAGAAATCAGCAACCAGCTCCTGGGGCTGCTCCCCTGTGACTTCTGCTTCCCCTCTTGTTACCTTCAGTTTAGGAGCAGCAGTAGCGGAGGTTGGGCTGGGTCCCTAGGACAGTGGGTGGCGGGGGGCAGGGAGTGGCCAGGTCTGGATCTCGGGCGCTTTGTTTGGGGATATGGGGTCTGGGAAGAGGATGGAAGAGTTTATTCTCCTTGTTTCTGTTGTCATCCTTCCCTGTGGTCCTGAACACTCATCTGATGCGTTCAAATCAATCAATCAGTCTCGTCTGCTCCCTTTGCTCCCTGCCTTGTGCCATTTTCTCTTTAGTTTAATTTCAGAGATGGCTCTGTGCAGAGCTCCCTGGAGACTTGAGCTGACTAATCCCCTTCCCTGTGATTAAGGGGGTGGGTGGGGGGCTGGAGAAGGGGGGAGGGGAGAGAGGAAGGAAGTCATAAATGGGATTTCTAAAGGAAAGCTTTTATATTGAATTCAGAAAGCCACATTTTATAGAAAATGAACACTGACTCCCTCTAAAAGGATTTGCTGGAAATTTAATTTAGCGTCTGTGGCTAAAAGGCACCTATTACAAATTGGCATTTGTATCCATTCACCTTATCTTCTGTGAAGGTGGTTTTGCCGACCTGGAGTATGGTGTTTCTGTCAGCAAAGCCCGCGCGACCACGTGCAGGAAGCACCCAGCCACCTTGACGCCTTGGGCAGGGCCCCAGGTTGGGAGAAGGAGTCTGAGGCTCATCTCCTCCCAATAATAATAAGTTCCAACATCACGGTGTGCCAGGCCTTGTGCTGAGCACTCACCAGGAATCATTTCAATCCTCACAACAACCGCGGGAAGGGGGCATCGTTAATACCCCCATTTTACAGAGGGTAACCCTGAGGCCCAGAGTTAAATCGCCCCCCAAAGTCACAGTCAGAAAGCACAGAGTCAGTGTTACATCCAGGCAGTGTGACCTCAGAGCCTGAGCGCATCCTGTTCAGCAGAAACAAAAGCAGAGGAACAGATCCCAGATGGGCCAAGGCAGGTGACCGGAGCTTCTGTGTCGCCCCCATGTCATTGCCGACCCGACCCACCAAGATTATTGAAAGTCATTAAAATCATTTCCTTCTCACTCCAGAGGATGAGGAATACTCCTCCTGGCAGTGTAGGCTCACATTGGGGGTGACACTACTCAACCTGGTCTCCCAAACATGATATGAAGGGCGGCATGAAAGAGCCCAGCTGGGCTCTCCCAGCATTCCTGGTGGGTAAGAGTGCAGCAGGGGGGAAACTGAGTCCACCGACCGCCCCAGGCTTTTGACAAGAGCTTCACGTGGCTTCCAAGTCATTTTTGGTCACCTCTTCTCCAGGGTCCCCCTTGGGAGAGGAGAGACCCCTACAAAGACGGACAAAGGGTCAGGGAGCAAGGTTCAGGGGAGAGGTGGCTGGGGCTGGCCATCGGGAATTCAGGCAGCACCCACCTAATCGAATCTTCCAAAAGGGGGACCTCTGACATTTTGATTATCTCAGAAAGTAATCCGCTCAGCAAGGATCCGACTCACCTAAACCTCATTTCTGTTCTTGCATTGATCTCTTACCCTGATTGGAACCGACAGGAATTCGTTCTCATTGATCCGACTCGTGGGCCCACTCTCGTTGGTTCAACTTGAACCCCTGTGTCCTCCGCTTCCATTCCACGGCCTTTCCTAAGGAAAGCCAAACTCTCACGCAAAGGCTCCCTCCTGGCACCCAGGACAGGCCCTCAGCCTGTGTGTCCCACCAGCCTGCCTCCCAGCGGACCACCAACCATCATCCCAGGCAGCCTAGCCCCTGGGGGGGGCGGGGGTGGCCATGGAGTCCCCGCTCTCTCCCAGAAGCTCGCTGATGCTGCCCTTTTCCAGGAAGTCCCTCTCCTCATGCTCTTTAGGAAAGAGGGACATGCAAGCTCATGCCAGGCCCTCTCTGTCCCGGCACAAAGGGGTCATCTTTGTTGAATAGACAGTGGTCTTGCGTTCCCTCTTGAAACTGAGGTCCTTCCCCCAACTTAGGACTTTGCCTCCCCAACCCCTCCCACCTGTCGCATCTCTTTCTGGAGCACCTTCAGCAGCAATGGGGGGTGTAGAGCAGTGGGAGGGGGGTGTCTGAGCTTTAAGCTCAAAAGGGAGAATTGCTTGGGGCCCATGATAGGCACTGTGTCTTGGACCTAGGAGCCTATTAAGTTTGACCTTAATTATTGGCTCTGGAGTCCAAAAAGAAAATTGCACCATCAAAATTAATCATTTTAAAATAAAAATCTTTTAAAATATTTTTCAGCAGAAAAAAAATGACATTCTATATGGGAATCGAATTCATTTAGTCCGTCTGGTATGATGGGATGTGGACCCCCTAGCCTACAAGGCCCCCACTGGACCTGACCGGCCAGAGGTTCACTTCCATGGGGGGCACAAGTGAGCTGCCATTGGCCAACAGTTAGCAATGTTGACCTTGTGCTAAGTGGAGGGTGGTCAAGAGCCCTTCCGCTCTCTCCACTT
The DNA here is from genome assembly GCF_000412655.1 of Myotis brandtii. Taxonomy (NCBI): domain Eukaryota; kingdom Metazoa; phylum Chordata; class Mammalia; order Chiroptera; family Vespertilionidae; genus Myotis; species Myotis brandtii. The sequence goes on along the minus strand of NW_005362269.1, from coordinate 14,535,061 downwards.
CAGGCAGAGGTGGCCTGGCCACTGCTCCTGCCGGCCCTCAGTCTCATGGCTGGACACCGAGTGGAAGTCCCCGACACTGCCGGCTGATTAGCATGCCCAGGGCTGGGTGTTTTTTGCATCGGAAAGCCAAGTGTATGACAAGCTGATGTGACTTAAACTCCTACCACCACTCCAATGACCTGGGCTGGTGGAACGAGCAGGTTGGAAACCCCTGAGAGAGAAACCTCGGGGAAAGATGTTTAGAAGCCCCTGCACATCCTGAGTTTGCCCCCAGTTAGTAGGAAGGAAATCCGGGCCATTTAACCAGACAGGATTCCCCTGGAATTGGGACCTGCAGGCAGCTCTTTGGCCTCTTATTCACTCAAGGAGAAACTGATCTGGAATTACAGCTACTAGAGGGAGAAGCCAGAGTCCTGGGACTGGATAGGGGGTCTTCTCAGGGGTCCCTGAGCCAGTCAGGGTAGCAGGTGTGTCAGGGGGCCTTGGGCTGGGAGGCAGACGCAGAGCACCGTGGAGAGGCTGTGGAGACTGCAGGCGTCTCGTGGGGACAGCCCCCTATTGGAATAGGAGGGTGGAGAGGGCACACCTTCTCTCTGGACCCTGCTCAACCTGATGGGGCACCCGGTGGTGTTGGTTTGGTGCTCACTGGGATTACATGCAGGGCGTCATTGAAGGAACGCCTGGGGAGAGAAAGAAAGGCTCAGCCCAGTGCCTCCATAGACTGTGGCAGTCCGTCTGGTATGATGGGATGTGGACCCCCTAGCCTACAAGGCCCCCACTGGACCTGACCGGCCAGAGGTTCACTTCCATGGGGGGCACAAGTGAGCTGCCATTGGCCAACAGTTAGCAATGTTGACCTTGTGCTAAGTGGAGGGTGGTCAAGAGCCCTTCCGCTCTCTCCACTTCAGGCAGAGGTGGCCTGGCCACTGCTCCTGCCGGCCCTCAGTCTCATGGCTGGACACCGAGTGGAAGTCCCCGACACTGCCGGCTGATTAGCATGCCCAGGGCTGGGTGTTTTTTGCATCGGAAAGCCAAGTGTATGACAAGCTGATGTGACTTAACTCCTACCACCACTCCCAATGGCTTGGGCTGGTGGAACAAGCAGGTTGGAAACCCCTGAGAGAGAAACCTTGGGGAAGGATGTTTAGAAGCCCCTGCACATCCTGAGTTTGCCCCCAGTTAGTGGGAAGGAAATCCGGGCCATTTAACCAGACAGGATTACCCTGGAATTGGGACCTGCAGGCGGCTCTTTGGTCTCTTATTCACTCAAGGAGAAACTGATCTGGAATCACAGCTACTAGAGGGAGAAGCCAGAGTCCTGGGACTGGATAGGGGGTCTTCTCAGGGGTCCCTGAGCCAGTCAGGGTAGCAGGTGTGTCAGGGGGCCTTGGGCTGGGAGGCAGACGCAGAGCACCGTGGAGAGGCTGTGGAGACTGCAGGCGTCTCGTGGGGACAGCCCCCTATTGGAATAGGAGGGTGGAGAGGGCACACCTTCTCTCTGGACCCTGCTCAACCTGATGGGGCACCCGGTGGTGTTGGTTTGGTGCTCACTGGGATTACATGCAGGGCGTCATTGAAGGAACGCCTGGGGAGAGAAAGAAAGGCTCAGCCCAGTGCCTCCATAGACTGTGGCATTGATGAGACGCTGTTTCAAGCCGTCAATAACTCATAATCATAGCTCCAGCAATGCCATGTGCACAGGAGCCACCCCGTGGAAGTTTGGCTCGCTCAGGACTGTCACTGTGATGATGTGGGACTGGATAGGGGGTCTTCTCAGGGGTCCCTGAGCCAGTCAGGGTAGCAGGTGTGCCAGGGGGGCTTGGACTGGGAGGCAGACGCAGGGCACCGTGGAGAGGCTGTGGGGACTGCAAGCGTCTGGTGGGGACAGCCCTCTATTGGAATAGGAGGGTGGAGAGGGCACACCTTCTCTCCAGGCCCTGCTCAACCTGATGGGGCACGCGGTGGTGTTGGTTTGGGGCTCACTGGGATTACACACAGGGGGTCATTGAAGGAATGCCTGGGGAGAGAAAGAAAGGCTAAAAGCACCTCAGATCTCAGCCTAGTGCCTCCATAGACTGTGGTATTGATGAGACGCTGTTTCAAGCCGTCAATAACTCATAATCATAGCTCCAGTGCAGGCAGCTCTTTGGCCTCTTATTCACTCAAGGAGAAACTGATCTGGAATTACAGCTACTAGAGGGAGAAGCCAGAGTCCTGGGACTGGATAGGGGGTCTTCTCAGGGGTCCCTGAGCCAGTCAGGGTAGCAGGTGTGTCAGGGGGCCTTGGGCTGGGAGGCAGACGCAGAGCACCGTGGAGAGGCTGTGGAGACTGCAGGCGTCTCGTGGGGACAGCCCCCTATTGGAATAGGAGGGTGGAGAGGGCACACCTTCTCTCTGGACCCTCTCAACCTGATGCTCCCCGGGGCTGCTGAGGGTATCACGCTGGAGAAAGGTTTGGCCCCCTCCATTCAGCCTGTGACAGCGTCTTCCCTCTGTCCCTTCCTCTCCCAGGCGCCTCCACTCCAACCACTTGCACTGCGACTGCCACCTGGCCTGGCTCTCGGATTGGCTGCGGCAGCGGCGGACGGTTGGCCAGTTCACACTCTGCATGGCACCCGTGCACCTGAGGGGCTTCAATGTGGCAGACGTGCAGAAGAAGGAGTACGTGTGCCCAGGTGAGGCTGCCCCACCCGTAGGCTCTCCCTGACCCTGGCCTTGGACACCCGCCCAGCCCAGAGCTCGGTGTGGAACCCCCAAGGTTTCCCCAGCACTCTGTCGTCACTTAGAGATCCCTGGGGTGCCTCGAGGGGCTCCAAGAAAGAAGGTTTTTGTCATTTGTTGAAGGAAAAGGCTCAAAGAGCTCATGCGTCACTTTCTGTTAAGCCTGACCGTCCATCTGGGCTAAGAAACCTCACACTTGTTAGGCGCGTCAGCATTTGCTAAACAGGTTCCTGGCATCTGGTCGCTCATCGAAATTGGGAGGCAGGACCACGGAGGCTTTGGGATCAGCCTGTGTGGCTGGGAATTCTAGCTCTGCCCCTCACTAGGATGTGACTTTGGCAGGTTACCTAGAGTGTCTGCAAAATGGAAATAATAATAGTACATAACTCAAGGGATGCCTGGGAGGACTGGATGCGATAATGCATATAAAGCCCTGAGCATCATGCACAGAACTAGGTGAGAGCTAATAAGTGGAGCTTAATTAGTACAGTTCAGTGAGCCCACCGAATGTGCTGAGCAAACAGAAGCAGTTGACCTTGGGCATTTGAAGTGTAACAGGAGCGGATTGCCGTGTAGCCCAGGAAACAGACTGTGCACAGATAACTGAGGCAGCGCTGGTCTCCGGGGATGGGAGGCAGCTGAGAGATACAGGAGGATGGAGTAGCTTTTCAGCCTCATCCTAAATTTGCTTGCTTGTTCATTTTTTACTTTTCATTGACATTCTCTAGTTCTACCAACTCTCCTTTTTCCAGGGGCAAAAAAATGTAGAGCTAATCCCTCTATTTTCTCTAGAAAAAAAAATAAAAAGACAACTGTCCCAGAGGCGTTCCTGGAGCCCAGGAGCCCAGTCCCAGAGCTGGGGCCCAGCAGCCTCCGGAGGCTGGTCTTGGGGAGTCCACGCGCCGAAAGAAGGGCGGGGGCATGGCACTGTGGGGCTGCACTCTCGCCCTCCTGGACTGCCACCCTGTTTAGTGTGGAAGGGGTTGGGCCGCATGTGCTGCGGGCCGGTGTGACCAGGGTGCAGACCGGCACTTCTGCCCGTAGGCATGATTGCAATCTAGTAAGGATTTTCCATGAATTCAGCTGCATCGTGCTCTCTGCTGCTTGTTCCTGTCATGTCACTACTTCATCAAGTTCATTATCCAAAAACATTGGAACGTATCTCAGAGCAGCACCTCAATAATTTCCTATAGACGCCCACTCAGAAATCACTTCCCATCAAACACATTTAATACAACCGTTTATCACACGAGCACCAAACTCAAATATAGTGACTGTAATTACAGTAATTATTAGGCTGAGGAGACAATATCAGCGTAAGTGCCAGTGAAAGAAATAATTACAGAGTGCAGGAGTCATCCAAGAGCTAATGAAGAAAACTAATTAGAGAGAATGTTAAAACACACCAGGAAAGGTGGTGCCAAGTTTAACGCTGCGCAGATGCGAACGCGCTTCATCACGGAGGCACCTCCCCGTCCGAGGAGTGGCAAGACCAGGATCCAGAGCCCAGGGGGGCAGGCTGACCCTTGTGGGTCCTGGACCTGTCAGCACCCCGAATCCCCCTCCTGTGAAACGACTCGATCGCCCAGGCAGGGTAATGGGTACATAAGAGCATCCTTGTCGCCTCCCCTGTTTATAGCAATAAGGCCCATGTGATGGTCCCTGCAGCTTCTTAGTGCAAAGCTAGGCATCTTTTGAGGACATGAGAATTTAGTCCACAGATTCCAGACGTGAACATGCTATTGATCGCCACCCTCTCGCCATGGTATGAGTTTAGGAGAGCACCATACTGGGGCCCCAATCTGTGAGGGATTCTGTAGGTGCTTCCCAGGATCTCAGGGGTTGAAGAGAGAGCACTGTACAGGTTCTTTCTTGGAAAGTCGAAGGCAGACTTAATGGTCTGGGGGAGCTGGTGCATTGAACATCCATGATGAATGAACCAGCACCATTATTAGTGAGGTGCTGGATGACCACCGTCTCCAAAACGTGCTACCTCTTTAATAATCGTTCAAGGTCATTTGGGAGGCTGTGATAAAAGGATTTCAGGGGGAGCAGCATGGAGCAAGACGGGCTGTGCACAGGAAGGTCACAGAGAAGGGCTGTGTTCATGTACTGACCACCCCCCATGCACACTGCCGGGGGTGCAGGCCCCACCCCATGGCAGAGCCCAGCAGGGCAGCTGGATGAGGCAGTTTTGTGCAGACCCAATTATGGTTGTTTTAGCTCCTCATTCAAGCTCTTCCCTCAATAACTTGTGGGAGGAAGACTTCAACCAATAAAGAGGGGCAAGGACATCTCTTCAAAAGTTGAGGTTATCTGCTCAGGAGAATAGAAAGACTTGGGGCACCAATCAGCCATCCCTGCATGTTGCTCCATCACCTGCACCAGTCAGGGCAGCACAGAAAACCTCCCTGGGCCCTTTGACGGTATCAAAAAATCCGTCAAACACAGGACCACAGAGACAGGAGAGCGCTTTCATCTCGGCCTGTGAGGGCCTCCTGCCCGAGTACCTGATGTTCCCCTTAGAGTTAAGTGCACTGTCTGGGCCCAGTCCTCTCCATACGGCCCTGGAAGGTCACAGAGAAGGGCTGTGTTCATGTACTGACCACCCCCCACGCACACTGCCGGGGTGCAGGCCCCACCCCGTGGCAGAGCCCAGCAGGGCAGCCGGATGAGGCGGTTTTGTGCAGACCCAATTATGGTTGTTTTAGCTCCTGGTTCAAGCTCTTCCCTCAATAACTTGTGGGAGGAAGATTTCCCAATAAAGGGGGGCAAGGACATCTCTTCAAAAGTTGAGGTTATCTGCTCAGGAGACTAGAAAGACTTGGGGCACCAATCAGCCATCCCTGCTTGTTGCTCCGTCACCTGCACCCGTCAGGGCAGCACAGAAAACCTCCCCGGGCCCTTCGACGGTATAAAAAACTCCGTCAAACACAGGACCACAGAGACAGGAGAGCGCTTTCGTCTCAGCCTGAGAGGGCCTCCTGCCCGAGTCCCTGATGTTCCCCTTAGAATTAAGTGCACTGTCTGGGCCCAGTCCACGGGCTCGTTCTCACTCCAGGTAACCCAGAAATCCTCTAGCAGTGCACTTCGACAAAACCCATCTTCTCTGTCGACTGTCCCCTTCCAATCGAAGGCATTTACTTTTTCCTCTGGGGAATCAACTGGGAACTTTTCACAGGGGTGTGGGACTCTATCTTATTTTATTTCCTATTCGTGTTTTTTCTGTGATCTACAACTGGACTGCTTGGTTTCTCTGTTAGCTTTTCTTGCTCAAGCGGAAGGTTAGGGCGCAGGACGAGGAGAGTCCTCGGTCCCTGCTCTGTGGGCCTGGCCAGACTGGGGCTGGGTCTGAGTTCACAGAACAGCCCAGAGAAAAGGCTCTGCTCTGGCCATTACTCGGCTCATGCGATGTGAGTTGCAAGGTGTTGTTTTGTTTTTTTCCGTCCTTACCCAAGGGGCTTTTTGGTGGTTTATGCCCTCAGCTTTATCTTCTTTGTGTCAGTTTTCTGGTACCTTGATCTGAGAAAGTGTTTACCGGTCCCCCTTTGTAAATCAAGGGGCTTAGTTAAACATCTGACTTCCTGAGTCCATGCCTCTTTCCTCTAAACATCTTCACACTCATCCGGTTGTGCCATTTCCCACTCATCTGCCCTCGGCCTTTGAATGTGAGATGCCTTTTCAGGAAGATTAATCTTGTCTTCTAGTAATGAGGGGCCTCTCAACAAACATCTTCTTCTTTATTATTAAAAATGAAATGGGTGTATCTCCCTGGAAACAAGAAACTCCTCCCTTCCCCCCCCCCTTTTTTTTTAAAATTTGGGACCAGTTACTAAGTATAAAGATAATTAAGGTAAGCCTGACTGGCCGCCCATCTCCTTAGGAGGTTTTAATTAAAACCCCATAATTGGACATTGCGAGGATGAGATTATTAGGTTTATAGCCATTCCCAAAATTATCATGCCTCTGGCATTTGAATCGCGTGCATTTATATTCTCATCATAATTGCTCGAGTCCCATTGTCCTCACAGCCCGTTGTTGGCTTTCGAAAGGCCAGAGGCCAACAGGGATGCTTAATTTGAATGCTGGGTTAATTTGTTTCCACATGCTCACGAGGCCATTGCACTCTTCCGCTCTGTGCGCTCCTCTGGGCAACATTCTCTTTAAAGACAGAAAGAAATAAACTCGGCCCCAGCACAGGAGCGCCCAGCCACTGCATTGTGGCTTACACGGGCCGTGTGTCGGCCGAGCCTCCTCCTCCCACCTCCCGAGGCCCCGAGGCTGTGAGGGCCTTCAATTCCAGGGCACTAAAGAGAGGCGCTTGGCTGTCTTTTGGCGGAGGTGGTGGTAAGAACACATGCTGGGCAGTTTGCTTAACCTCCCTGTTCTTCTGTTTCCTCGTCAGTCTAATGGGAATCATAATAACAGAGCCTCCGTCATGGCTTTTATGAGGATCCAGTGGGATCATCTATACACAGCCCTTAATGCAGTCTCTGGCACGTAGGACACATCCTACAGCTTTGAGCTGCTTTTAGGAGAATGGTGGTAACTTTTAGCTTGGGCACCACCGTGTCCTTGGGAAGAACTCTGTCTCTCAGGGCTCCGGTCCCTGCCGTCAGCCCTTCCTGGGTTGAAGTTCAGTGGTTTAGGAGAATGGTGGTAACTTTTAGCTTGGGCACCACCATGTCCTTGGGCAAGAACTCTGTCTCTCAGGGCTCCGGTCCCCCTCTGTCTCCATAGCCCTTCCTGGGGTGAAGTTCAGTGGCCTCTGCCCCACCATCTGGGCAGAGAAGTTAGGGCCTTCGCTTTCAGCGTGATGATCATCCCCATCTGCCAGTTAGGAGAACACTGATGAGGGGGAGGCTGGGCTGGAGTGTCTCCCTGGTCAACCCGCTGCCTTTCCTGCCTCTCGAGACTAGAGGGGGTGCGGTCAGCAGAGACAGGATCGCCAATGCCCCGTCCAGGCTGGCGACCATGGCACTCTCCCTGTGAGAGCTCTGGCTGGGAGCATATTCCCGCCAACAATCACCAAGTGCCTTCCCTTTCCTCCCGGTTTGGCGCGGAGGTAGCTTTGGCTTCAGATGAAAATTCCAGAGCTGAAGTGGCAGAAAGGGGGAAAGGTGGGCCAGGCCCCAGTGGGGAGATAGGTGCTGGCCCACATCCCCGTCCGTTTTCCTGGTCTGGAGGGGATGGCCCCCCAGCCTCCACGCAGCAGCCTTTAGTGCCACGGGAGAGCTGCAGGGCAGAGCTCGGGGCGCCAGTTAAGGAGGCAGGCGGGCACACAGTTAAGGAGGCGGGCATGCAGAGCCAGGCTGCCCGCACTCCTGAGTTCATAATCGGTGCCTTAGAACGTCAGTGCTGGTTCCATGTGCTGGTCCATCGCTGGGCTCTGGTTTAAGGGAGAGGAGGAGGTGGTGCCCGTCGACAGGCTTGCCCCATGATTCCTCGGCCCCAGAAACACACGTGCATGCGGCAGGCACATACCCAGGCAGTCCCTCCCATGAAAGATATGTGGAGGCTCTTCCTATCCCGATGTAAAAACTCCGTTCCCACTTCTCTCTGCTTCTCAGCTTGTAGTCATAGAATTCACTGGATAGAAAGGGAGGGGGTTCCTCACTTTGCCCCCTTGGAATTCACTGCCCCCTCCCTTCCCCCCACCACCCTCAGCATGCATGGCCGGGAAAGGCTGGGAGCGATGGACCTGCTGGCGGAGTTTGGTGCAGGGCCTGGGACGCCCTGACCGTGTGGGTGAGCCAGGCACCCAGTGAGCTGGGGGCAGGCAGGTGGCCTTGGCCAGCATTGAGAGCTCTGGTAGAAAGCCTTTGACCTCAGGCACGGGAGTCCCATCTACCAGAGCCCCTCCAGCTCCCCGCTCTGTGGCTGACCCTGTTGACCAGAGCCCAGGGCACTGGGGACTCAGGGGGCCTCCCCCAGGCCCTTCCAGGAGGACCTCTCACCCCCACATCCAAGGGTTTCTGGGCCAATTGCATCTATGATTCATCCTCTCGCTCCCCCAAGGCCTGGTACTGAGATGGTGCTTCCTGCCGAACCCTGTTTTAGGCACAGGGGTCGAACAGGAAGGAGACAGACACCATCACTGCCCTGGTAGAACTGACATCAAGACTCAGTCTGTCCAGAGGCAGAGCTAAGGGGAGGGGCTTCTGCCTGCTCCACCCTCAGCGCCCAGATGGACAGGGCTCGGTCCATCAGGCGCTGACCATCTTCAGCCTGCGGTGTTCTGTCTGTTTCTACAGGAGAGCGATGCCCTCCCTGTGTGTGGATGCCCGGCTGGGGCGCTGCCAACCAGGTGCTCTCAGGGGCTATAATTACCTCTCCGAGTAATTAAAGGTGTTGTTAGTGACCTTGTTAAGGATCGTTTTCAAAGACTTTTTTAAAAGCCTTGACAACACCCCTTGAAATGCCGCTCACGCTGCCTGCAGGACAGAGCCACCCTGTGTAGGACCGGCTTCTTCCCAGGGGATGAAGGCCGCAGCCTGGTCCGCTTTAAACAGAACCGACTCCAGCATCGGAGTCTGAGTGTCTTTGAAAAACTCCATTTCAGAACTTCCTGTTACCCAGATGAGCCCTTGAGTATAATGCCTCCCCCACTTTCTTCTGAAACACCCCAACCATGTAATATTGACAGATGAAAGGGGGACAGCCATCCGATACCCTCCCCTTGGTGGATGAGCAGGAGCCCAGGCGGCGCCTCTGAGGAGCCCTGGCATTTCCCCAGCAGGAAGGCCCGGGTGTGGCCATGGTCCCTGGCGCTGTCAGGTGCGCTTTCCCCTTGGCGTGCAGGCTCAGGCCTGGCAGTTCTCTCTGGGGGCCCCATCGGCACTGTGAAAGCCCTGACATCTGGGGCCACGCGTCCCACCTCCTCGGGATGTGGGTGAGGGATAGGAGCCTTCACGAGGTGGGTCCCCTTTGCCACCCGTTAAGACAGGTGCGTAGGGGAGGGGGAGGCGCTGGGAGGTGTCTTACTCCTTCTGCTTCCAGTTTCCGAAGAACGGGAATAGTCAGTCTTTAGACCCAGGAAGGACTTCGAAGTCTGCAATGCAAACCCTTATCCACCGAGATGGTAGCAAAAAGCTCAGAGGGGGGTCCTTCAGGCCATTGTTGATAACATTAATAAGAATAACAACGACATTAACAACAACAAGCATTCCTAAGCACTGCCTCTGTGCTGTACATTCTTCTAAACACTTTACATGCATTAACTCCCTTTGCCTTCCCAACAGAACCATGCTACCAAATACGCATTGCTATTCCCCCCATTTTACAGATGGGGGAAACTGAGGCACGGGGACCGGAGGATGAGGTGATCGAACTAGGATTCAAATAGAGGCAATGGGACTGCAGAGCCCACACTCTCAGCCACTCGCCCTCCTCTTCCTGACCCGCGGCTCAGGCAGGCTGGTTCTCTGGGCTGCCGTTTCCTCAGAAATGTACTAGGAAAGCCTTTCCCAGGAAACAAAGCCAGGTGAAGATAAACATACGCGTCACAAGCTCCTGGGATGAATGTTGCAGCTGGGGGTTTAGTGTAAGTCATCATCGCTCTGGCATTTTCCACGGTCTCCACTGGATCCACTAATGTGACACAGAGAGTTTGAAGTCCTTGTACCCAAGGCAAGAATATTTTTCAAGTGTCCAGCTAAGACGATGCTTTCTAAGTGTGCGTGCGTGCGTGCGTGCGTGCGTGCGTGTGTGTGTGTGTGTGAAGGTGAGGCCAAGGGAAATAAGAGTCTTTGGTTACGGGGCTGACATCAGGGCATCAAGTTGAGTCTCTGCAGAAGGGCCACCCCCAGGTGGGACTAGTTAGCACAGAGGGCGGACCCTCCACTTCAAGTGTCACTCAGTGTCCGAAGGAGAACTTGCCCGAGGTCCAGTCGGTCCTGTGACTCAACTGCTGTGGCTGGATCCACCCGGCTTCCCCTTAGCTCCTCCAGGGGACAGAGGCCAGACTCCCACCATCCTTCCCCGTGTCTCACGTCCTGTGCCTGCCCAGTGAGGAGGTCTGCGGCATTAGTCTGAGTTTGGTGCTGCCCGGGGCCCTCTGTTCTGGGAGGAGGGACGTGGGCAGACGCAGAGCAGCCCTGCTGGACGCAGCAGGCCTGGGACAAGGTCCAGGAGGGCTGTTTGGCTGAGTCTGCCTTTTGGACCTCAGTGTCCACATTTGAAAAACTAACCACGGGTTTGGGATCCTGACCTCACTCTGAAGAACTAATCCTATTTGAAACTTATCTACTGTCTTTTCAAAGCATTTGCATTCATTTCTTGTGTTAGAGGTTCAGTGTGACCACCACAGGGAGTGACTAGATCCGCGTGACGGAATTTCAAGTTAGTTTGTGACGCGTATGTTTATCTACACTCGCCTTCTGAGTAAGCTCCTCAGATGCCATTTCTTGGGTTTTTGCCACTTTGGTTTAAATTCACAGTAATTCTCGGCTGAAGCAAAATTAAGAGCTGACTTCGAAATACGAGGTAACTTACTTGCCTTTTCCTAATGCGGCCAGTTTTGTTAGCTTGTTCTCTGTATGCAATTCTGTGTAAAAGGGCCTTGGATGGCGCTGCTGACGCCTGTGTTGACCCTGAACACCAATGCCCCACACGGGGATGCGCACCCGCCTCCCTTCCTCCCACTGGTTTAGACAGTGACTTCCAGACACTAGAGGAAGGAATGAAGGTGTGCCTATACTCGGCATCCACATCCCAGGTAAACTCCAACCCCCAGCCCCGGGGTCACCAGACATGGGGCACCCTGAGACAGTAGTCCCAGGGTCAGCTCGTGGCATGTTTTTGTGTGTGGTTGACTCAGAGAGCAACTCTTTCTCTAAAAGATGAAGGTGATAGGCTGACAGAGCAGGTGGAACAATCCAGAAATAGTCAGGTCAAGGGCGGCATCTCTCCTCCTGGCTGAATGTGTAGCCAGAGGCAGCTGTGTCTGCAAGATGCGGACGATGCCCGCTGGTGATCCTTTTCCAAGTAGCTGACCATGTAGTGCCGCCTCATTGGGTAGCTGGTGAAGGGGCCCAGGAGCCCATTCGGCTCCTGACACTGCACGAGCTGACAACTGCGCTCTGGCCCCACAGGCCCCCACTCGGAGCCGCCATCCTGCAATGCCAACTCCATCTCCTGCCCTTCGGCCTGCACCTGCAGCAATAACATCGTGGACTGCCGGGGGAAGGGCTTGACGGAGATCCCCGCCAACCTGCCAGAGGGCATCGTCGAAATGTAAGTGCCCCTGTCTCAGCCAGTTCTCCAGGAACCGGCCGCCTTGGGCTGTGGGAGCTGACTGTGAAAACACTCAGGGGTCTCTCTGCTATCCTATAGGCTCCCCAGCTGTGCCAGTCAGTGCTCAGGAGCATGGACTAGCCCTAGCTGGTTTGGCTTACTGGTTAGAGTGTCAGCCCCAGGACTGAAGGGTCACAGGTTCGATCCCTGGCTCTGATTGGGGCACGTGGGAGGCAACCAATCGATGTGTCTCTTACATCGCGCTCTCTCTCTCTCTCTCTCTCTCTCTCTCTCGTCTTTCTCCCTCCCTTTCACTCTCTCTAAAAAACAATGGGGGGAAAATACCCTCTGGTGAGGATTAACAAACAAACAAAAAAAGAGCACAGACTCTAGAGCAGTAAGTGATGGCCCGTGTAGCCCACCTATGACTGTAAATGAAGTTTTATTGGAACACAGCCACGCTTGCTTGTTTACGTACCGTGCATGGCTGTGAGGGGAAGGCAGGGGTGAGCCGTTCGGCCCAGCAGCCTGATATGCCCTGTTTGGTCCTTTGTAGTAGAAGTTTGCCAGCCCCCTGGAGCCCCCTGGCTCCCCGCTTTACTAAGGGGGGAGGGGGAGAACTTCGGGCAAAAGGATTGCTCTTTCTCATCTTCAGTTTTCTCTTCTGTAGTAACATGACAATTACATATCCCCGATGGCTCACTGTGAAACTGAGTGGAATGCTTTGTGTGAGCTCTGCATGCGATCCGAGCACGTGGGCAGTGCCCGGACGGTGGTAGTGGGGAGAACCCAGGTGAGGAGCTGGTGTCACAGCAACGCCCTTGAGCCCGAGACTGAGCCCTTTCAGATCCGATGGTCATCCTCTAGACAGTCTTTACATGGGGACAAGATGGTGTGTGTTTGTGTGTGTGCACAGATCTCCCAATTCCCAGTAACATAGGTTTGCCCACATAGCTCCACCTCGTCCCTCTTCCCTCTGCTGAGAACATGGCCCGCGTCTCATTCTGGATCGAGCAGAGGGGCAGTCAGCATTGACCCCCGAGATCACGCTATATGACAATAACTGTTTCATTTTCTACATTCACCTTTGGGTGACTTTATTAAAAACATGATTAGATAAAACCCTCCTACTGAAAACATCATTAGATAAAATCCCTCCAAATAAGAGACACACATTTCCCTCACTTCTCTACTTCATCTCCTCCTCCTCCTCCTCCTCCACACCCTTCCTGTAGCCTCCTCCTCCTCCTCCTTCTCTTCCTCTTTCTCCTCTGCATGCCCTGTGTTCCCAGCGATGGCCATTGACTCATCCATTCATACATTCCTTTAACAAATATCTACTGTGGGCTCACTGTGTTCCAGTCATTGTTCTGTACTTGGGGAGCATCAACAAGTAGATAAGATTTCTGCTTTCACGGTGCTTGCATTCCGGTGGTGGGGAGAGTGTGACACACAATAAACAAAGCAGAGTAAATTAGATAAAATGCCAGAAGGTGGTAGGTTCTATGGAAAAAACAAGGAAAGGATGTGAGGTAAATGAGACCCCAAAAAGTGAATGTCTGGAGGAAGAGTGTTGTGCAGAGGCCCTGAGGTAGGGGTGTGCCTGGTGGGCCAGAAGCCCGTGTGGAGGAAACACAGCGGGGAGTGTTGGGGGATGACTCAGGGGAATAAGAGGGACCAAATCCTGGAGGCATTTTAAGGACTTTGGTTTCACCTTGATTGACTTACAACCACGGAGCTCCAGTTTCTTCTTTCCCCTTCTGCTTTGCCAGCTTGTCTCTGATTTCCTTTGACACCTTCCTCCCCAGCCCCAGTGGACACAATCCGTGCCTCCACATCCTTCCTGTAGCCAGGAGCTAGCTAGCCAAGTGTCCCTTTAACCTGATACCCTCCCCTTCTGAGCCTTCACCCACCTTCACTCAGCCCTCAGCCTTCCTTTCAGCAAGAATCCACAACGACTTCCCTCACGCGTGACTGTGACTCTCCCTCACTCCTCCCGGGCCCCGGCTCTGGCCTCGAAGGGCCCTCTTCCCGTGGAATTCCCTTAGATCTCGGCGCCTCTTCTGCTCATACCTCATGCTCGTTCTCTTGATTCTTGTCCTTACTCTCTTCCCTTTCTGCACCCTGTTCCCTTCTTTTCTCCCTCCCGTGATTCATTCCCCCCCACATGCCTCTCTTTCTCCCCACCATGGTCTTCCCACTTCTCCTCCCAGCCACATTCCTCTCGCCACCCAGCTAACCTTTGCTCTTCTTTACAAGAGCCCGCCCCCTTCCCTCTCCATCATGCCAAGGTAGGACCCTGGCCCTCCGGAGATGGATGGGTGTTCAAGACAGGATTCCTGCCAACAGCATGTCGTTTCAGATTCCCACGGACCCTTCCTTTCTGCCCCATCTGCCAGGTTTTCTCTTTGGCAGGTCCCCCCTTGACCAGGCCTCAAACCACAGCCGATGAAAGAGGCCAGTCGAGGAGGTCAAGCTGTAGCCGTTGGCCCCCTTCCTACCCCTGACTCAGGAGCTTGGAGCCTGCCCCCCTCCTTGCCTGCTCCTCGTCTCTGAACCTCGGAGGCACACAGCTCAGGTGTGTGGGAGAGAACTTGGAGATATCCGTGTAGGAGGTGGGACGCAGGCAGGCCAGGCCATAGCCGGGCTGTTGAGCTGGCATCTGGACGTCGAATTTTAGAGGGGATGTTAACAAGCTAGAGCAGTGGTTTCCAAAGGGCTCCCTAGTTAGTACTGAATCTTTTCTTATTTGGAATAAACTGAGAAAAATAAGGCCAACTTGATGTTTTTCCATTGAGCAAAAATATTCTACTTAAAGGAAGGTCCTTTATTACAAATTCCTGGACTTTCTTATGCTGTTGTTATTGTTGTTATTAAAAAACACCCTCGCCCTAGCCGGTTTGGCTCAATGGATAGAGTGTCGGCCTGTGGACTAAAGGGTTTTTTTTAAAAATATCTTTTATTTTATAAAATGATGGCCACTGAAAGTAGAATATGTGTGTGTATGTCTTAAATGTATTTAATTATATGTGTAATTATTATATAATTGTAACTGCATGTTTCTATATAAATATGTATTATGTCTGACACAGAGAGAGAGGAAGAGAGAGATTGCCTTAATTGGCAAAATAAGAGCTCTTTAACCACTTAGCCTATGAAATCCAAAAGTCTGGGAATGACCAGCCTAGCTAGAGTGTTTCCAAAAATAAGCAACTGCAAACAACAGCCAGGTTCTTAAAAGTGTAGGCCAGGGATGCAGGCAAACCCCCACAAGCCTATGAAATCCAAAAGTCTGGGAATGACCAGCCTAACTAGAGTGTTTCCAAAAATAAGCAACTGCAAACAGCCAGGTTCTTAAAAGTGTAGGCCAAGGATGCAGGCAAACCCCCACATTCTAGCTCAGGGGTGGGCAAACTTTTTGACTCGAGGGCCACAATGGGTTCTTAAACTGGACCGGAGGGCCGGAACAAAAGCATGGATGGAGTGTTTGTGTGAACTAATATAAATTCAAAGTAAACATCATTACATAAAAGGGTACGGTCTTTTTTTTTTTTTAGTTTTATTCATTTCAAACGGGCTGGATCGGGCCCGCGGGCCGTAGTTTGCCCACGGCTGTTCTAGCTGCAACCCTGACTTTTCGCCATCGGCAAATAACCTTTCTGAGTCTTGGTTTTCTCAAATGGAAAGCAGAGGCTACTGGTACCCTCTTACTGATCCTTGTGGGGGTGAATGAATGGATGCTGTCACATGCTTAGCCTTGGGTCTGGCACATGAGATACGCTGCCTTAGCAACGATTGCTGTCACTTTACTACTACAATTAGTACTACTGCTGTTGCTATGGCCACCACTTTTATTAGGCATGGGAAGAGGTTAGAAACCATGTTATAGGAGCTGGACCTACCTGTACCAGAGGTCCCTCCGTAAAGCTAAGTCAGTTTTTTGAAAATTAAGGGAGAGAATAGATTAAGTTTGAGAGAATAGGTTGGCGAACTAGACTAGCCACTTGCATGATGAATTGAGCCTGGAGGTGGCTCACCTCCCCGAAAATGTATGGGGGACTTGCAAATAAGGCTGCCCCTGCCCCTGCTGCCCTGGGGCACCCAGACCCACCAGACAGATTGCCCAGGACTTCTCCTGCTGCATTTGCCTCATTCCCTTCTGCGATGCAATGAAGCTGAGGCATCAAAGTCGGTGAGGCGAGACTCTATGGCTCGGGGGGGGGGAGGACTTTAGGGGAAACCTGCTCGCTCCTAAAGGCAACAAAGTCGATGCTCAGGGTCCTGTGTGGTGGCTCAAAGGTCTTTCAAGATGCTGAAATGCATCGCCTCGGCAGGGAGAGAAGCCCAGCAGGCGGGGGAGGCTGACAGATGAGAAAAACGGGAGCGGAGAGTGAAACTGCAGGCTGCACCCCAGGATGACTGGGAAGTGTCTGATTTATCATCCCAAAGTCAGCCGAATGTGACTTCTTCTCCTTCTGCCGCCTCGTGTTCACAGCCACCTCCACAACCCATCCTTCTCCCTCTCCCTCGGGATGCTTGGCACCAAGTCAGACTTTGTGCTCCCGACTCTTGATTCTTAGCTGGTAGTGATGCTCTTAACCTTGGGAGGGGTTCCGTGCTCGCCAACCTTTTGGGTTGGGAGGAGCTCCTCTCGTGCAAGGCCATCTGGCAGCCTCTTTTAGGTTCTTTTCAGTGGCAGAGCAGCTCGGAGGAGTGTGTGCTGGTCTCCCCCCACAGCAGAGCCAGTTCCTCTAAAAATAGCTCTCTTCCCCAGAGCCCGCAGTGAGACGGTTCACAGCAAACGTTCCTCGTTCCTCGAAACGGAGGAGCTCCTGGCCGGCCGTTCCTGCTGCTCCCGCTCGCTTCTCTGACCAGCTCCAGCCCCCAGCAGGGACAGTTCTGGGGAGAGCCCGATCCCCCATGTTTCCCGTTCTGTCACCTTCAGCCCACCTCCTGGGTCCTCGGGGCTGCACCCGGAGCCCCATCTTCTTCCACTTCTGCTCCGTACCCCACAGTGTCCGCCAGTGCCTCAGGCCTTCGCTAGGACAGGGCAGTGTGTCCGGTGGGAAAAGGCTGTGGTGGGCTTCGGGGTCAATTATAAGTGAAAGCATCTGGGGGGAAGCCGCCCCACTCTCCACCTAGCCTCACCGCAACCCCGGTGTCCTTCTGGGCTGGGGAGACAGCTGCTTCCCAAAAGCAAACATCCTCTCCCCCATGACCCTCTCTGCAGGGGATTTGAAAAGAGAGAAAGAACTGAACAACAGAAACAGAAAAGCAGCCAATAGAACAAAAAGGCTGAAGGGCTCTGGAAATCGCTGACACCAGTGATTCTTCTAATGCCCTGAGAGCCCCAGGTTTCTGGGGGTCTGCCACGAGAAGGGGGTGGGGGTGGGGGGCAGGAGAAAAAGGGGAAGCCGATCAGGCAGCAGGATAACGCAGAGCCTTGGGATAAACGGTCCTGGGTGTGAATTCCGGCTCCGCCTCTTACTTGGGGCACGTTTCTCTAACATTCCTGCCTCACCCAGTTCCCTCCTTTGAAAAATGGAGCTCATGGTATCTGCTAGAGATTTTCTATGAAGATTAAATAACAACATGTAGAAAGTAGCACAATGTTTGGGATCTAAATGAGATCTAAAAAGAAAAAACTTATGGGCATGTATACATATAGCCCATGATAGAATGATTAGGCTCAAGTTCCCACACTATTTATTCTTCATTCATTTTTTCTAAGATGAAAAAAAATGTCCCCTGCTGGAGGCCTCTGAGCATGTGCATATAGTAGGAGCAGACTCGGCTCTGCGTCGGTCCCTCTGTTCCCGCTGGTGACGCCAGGTGTTCTGCAGAGCAGCTTAGCAACGGCTAAGGCCACAGATGCCTGCATCCTCATCGCTGCTGTTACCAAGCATACACACTCAGTGGGGATGTCAGGACTCACTGCTGGTCTGCAGAACTACCAGGAGCAGAGGTAGAGAAAGGGAAAGGCCAGCAACATGACCTTGACACGACCTCCCCTCAGCCCTAATGCAGGTGCAGAGGAGCACCAGGAATGGGGCCTCTGGGCTCTGCAATGTTGCCTTTCTCCGACGGCCCAGGGTGACCTTGGGGAAGGACACACATGGAATTTCCTTCCTTTAGCAGGACCTGGACATCGAGCAAGAGTTCCCAAGTCCAGGGAAGACTAGAGATGGAAAGACTAGAACCACTGCAAGCTCTCACGAAGGTGGCTTCTGGGAGTGGGCAGTGTAGCCCAGGGTGAAGAATGCAGGCATTGGCACCAGACCACTCTAGGTTCCATGCAGGCTCTGCCATTTACCAGCAACTTGGCATCAGGCAAACTGGCCTCTTTGTAGCATGATTTCTTCGTCCATAAAATGGGTATATTAATAATACCATTGCCTTGCTGGGTTGTGGAAAGAATGAAATGAGCCCACGTGTGACGAGCACAGTGTCTGACATAAGAAGGCCTCAGTAGATGGTGGATATTCATCGTCCGCACTGCCTCAACCACATCACCACCAGGGGTCCAGCCCAGCTGCAGGCCCTCTCTGCCAGGTGACTGGCAGCCCCAGGCAGTCTCCCTGGCATGGTGTTGACTTACGTGTGGCTAGAAATATATTGTGTTCAGTGGTGAGTTTGCAAGTGACAGATCATTAAGGCAGCACCAAGTAACTAGGGCAAATCGATGCAGACCGCGCATGGCTGAAATCCCCGTCGGGTGTCCCCGGCGTTTTACTGGGTGGAAGATGCTTGGATGTTTGATCTGTGTTTGTTTTTATGCCGGTTCTATCAGATCAGCTGGCAGCCTGAAGGGTGTTTGCCAGACAAAGAAAGACACACGTGCCAGTTAAGTGAGACCTAAAACAGCTATTGGCTTCAGACACATCCCTGAGTGTGCCGGGTTTTGCTGATGTTAATGCTGCTTTTGTCCTCCGCTCTGAGTTTTTGTCG
This sequence comes from Myotis brandtii, assembly GCF_000412655.1. Lineage (NCBI taxonomy): Eukaryota > Metazoa > Chordata > Mammalia > Chiroptera > Vespertilionidae > Myotis > Myotis brandtii. The sequence continues at coordinate 14,516,158 of NW_005362269.1, read as the reverse complement.
CTGGGAATACGCATCTTTGCACGCTTGTTGCCGGCTGTAGGACTGGGCTCTGTGTAACCACCACCAGGGGTACCTGCCGCATAGAGGCGGGTGTGCACACAGCCTTGCCCCCTGATGGAAGGGCCGTTTCCCTGGGGATGGGCATGGGCAGTGACTAAAAGAATGGAGAGGCCTCAGCTCCAAGGGCCTTCGGCACAGCTCAGTGACGGAGACGCGGCTCTCGAGCCGGTGAAACTGTGTGCGTCCCGCCGTAGCTCTTCCCGGCTCAATGAATCTGGACAAGGGACTTAATATCTCCGAGCCTCAGTTTCCTCCTGTTTGAAGTGGACATGGCAGTAGTGCGTAGGGTCCGCCTCCTAGTTAATTGTTGTTAGACAAGCCTTGTTGAACTCAGCCTAATACCTGCAGTGGACATGGCAGTAGTGCGTAGGGTCCGCCTCCTAGAGGTTAATTGTTGTTAGATAAGCCTTGTTGAACTCAGCCTAATACCTGACTTCTAAGCACTTATGCTGCTATTATGGCTACCCTGGCCTTTACATTGAAGTGGCTGACTATTCACAGCCACCCATGCCTCCCCAAGACAAACTCTGATGCCGCTGGGGCGACGTTAACCTGCGACTCCTGGCCTTGGCATCTCAGTGGAGTTGGGTGCCCAGCCAGCACCCCCAGCAGCACCCGCAGCGGCAACAGCAGAGAAAAGACCCTCCCCAGAGTGCGAGTCCCGAGAGTAGCGGGGGCACAGCCACGTCCCTGCAGGTTAACAGGCTCAGATCAGAACTCTTTGTTCTTTGTTCAAAAATCACACCTTTGCACTCTGTGTGCATATGTTATACACATTCAGCTCGCTCTTCCCTCTTCCCGCATCTCCCACAGCCTTTGCACAAAATACCTGCTGCGTCTCAGAAGGGGCCCTGGCCTCCTAACCCCTCAGACTTTATGGTGACTTCAGGCCTCAGTTTCCCCTTTTCCCAGACGATGGAGAGGCAGTGTGATCAGTGGGCAGGAGCAGAGGCGTGTCAGTGCTGCCCCCACCAGCTCCGTCACTTTGGGCAGATGGTTCCCTCTCGGCTTTCCTTCCCTCATTCACAAAACAGGGCCCAACCGCTTGCCTGGGCAGAGTAAGGATGAAAAGAGACAATGGACATAAATCAACTCCACTCCATACTAAACAACAGCTCTTCCTGGATGGTAGCAATGAAGCTCGGTTCCGTGATAGACCGTCTGGAGCTGGATTAAACCACCAGCCGATTCAACCCCTTGGGGGGCAGGTGTCCCCTCCTGCTCACGGACTTGTCCCTCCCTCCGCCTTGCACCTCCCCTAAGTGGAGGTACGTGATTAGGAACCGCACCCCCCGCGCTGACCTGACTTGCACGGGCTCTTGGCCCACAGCCAGGAGCAGCGGGTCATCTGGCAAAGCTGAGAGGGTTCCCATCGCTAATAGGCAGTGGTTCCCTCCTGAGGCACCATCCAGCCTCAATCCCTCGCCCGAGTGGCAGGGGAATCTCAGGATTCCTGGAGAGCAGTTGCCACCTGCCTGGCGGCCCCAGAGACCCACGGAGCTGCTGTCTGAGCTGAGAAAACCCTGCTAAACTCTGCTTATCTGGAGAACGCCAATGTCCTTGGAACTGCTCAGCCAAGGCCGCCTGCCTGAGAGGCCTAGGTGGGTGGCTGTGAGACCAGGCCTCTGAGACCTCGTGGCATCTCTGTGGCTCACTGTGAGCCAGCCAGGTCCCTGCCCAGCCAGCCTGCGCCCACGTGCCTCGCAGCGCACACTCCCCGCCCCCGCAGCGGCCGCAAAGGCTTTCTCAGCAGACCGTGCAGTCTCGTCTGCACACTCTTCACCCTGCAGCCTGGAATGATCTGTCCCGATGCTCCCTCTCTGCTCCCCCCACCCCTCCTTCTCCCCTGCCTCCCGCTCCCTCTGGCCTGGGGAGTGATTTGTCTGTGTTATGGGTCGGCCTGACAAACCCTTCCCCATTAGCAGCCGAGATGTTGTTTGAAATGGGAAAATTGCTGGCAAACTGCTCCATTAGCCGTTCCAGTAACAGATACTCTGTTCCCCAATGAAGATGAGATCGCAGAGGCACAAATTAATACGACTGTCTCCCCCACTCTGCCGCGGAGATTACTCTTCAAGATGAATAGGTTCGTCCCAGCCAGGAGTGTGCAGCCCCCAGACGTGGCCTCGGAGGGAGCCGGTTCCTCCCGTGGCTTCCTCCTCCCTCCCCTCCCCCCGCCCCCACACACACCTTTCCTTGTGTCTTCCAGCTGAGGTTTGGGGAGCCTCCATGCCGAATGAGGAGGTGATGAAAAGATCCGCACCTCGGAGACAAGGGAGATGGATGAGGGGAGAGGCTGCGTCCTCAGCCTGGGCCGGGCCATCATTCATCAGCTCTAATAGGGGCCGCCTCCTGCCCAGGCCCTTTCCCACCACACCTGTTCCTGGTGACAGGAAGTCATTTGAGAGACAAAAGAATAAAGAATGGAAGTGAGCGCTCGCTCCCCACGGCCCCTTCTCTTCCACGGAAGCTCTGGGCCCCGGGCCTGCAGCAGCTCTCATCTTCCCAGAGTAATAGGAGAGGACGCTTTTCAGGGGAGCCTGTAAGATGTGAGAGCCCTGGATTCGAGCAGCAGCCCAGGGCAGTGAGAGGTCCAGCCAGGTCCCCTGACGTCTCCAGGATGTCGGGGAGCCAGCTTGATGAATGTCAGGCAGGAGCTAAAGATGGGAGGCCTCTTTCTCCACAGATTAGAACAGCCGATTGAAAAACCCAGGAATAGCCCGGCCAGTGTGGCTCAGTGGTTGAGCATCAACCTATGAACCAGGAGGTCACTGTTCAATTCGTGGTCAGGGCACATGCCCAGGTTGCAGGCTCCATCCCCAGTAAGGGGCGTGCAGGAGACAACTGATGGATGATTTTCTCTCATCATAGATGTTTCTATCTCTCTCTCCCTCTCTCTTCCTCTCTGAAATCAATAAAGATATATTTTTAAAAAAAACAAACAGAAATAAATAGAGTCATTAGGCTATTCACCTAAAACTAACATAATTCCTCTCTGAAATCAATAAAGATATTTAAAAAAAAACAGAAATAAATAGAGTCATTAGGCTATTCACCTGAAACTAACATAATGTTATATGTCAATTATTCCTTAAAAAAAAAAAGAAAGAAAGAAAAGAAAAGAAACCCAGACATGAAGTCAGCCACTGTGTGCCTATCCAAGACCCCATAGCAGGGTGGCAGTTCTACGAGAATAGTGACACACTTCCACCAAGCGGGGCTGGCCCGGTCCTTCGCTTTTAACTCTCTTCTCTCTCCCCTGACTTCCCCGCTCTATCTGTTACCCCAAGAGCTTTTTTCTGAAGAAGCTGCTGCCTCTGGAGCCAGGTTACAATGAGCAGGAACTGGGTCCTCAGGGGATGTCACCTCTTCTAGCCCCAGGCGGGTGCTCCATGCAGCAGAACACCCGTCTCTGGCTTCTGCATGGTGCCTGCCTGGCCTCCTTGACCCAGAATGTGCGCCACCTGGTGGGAGAGACCCTCCTGCCCTCAGGGCCCTCAGCGACCCCGGGTGAAGGGCTGACGGTTAATTGACTCTCCTCTGCTCTGTTTCCCAGACGCCTGGAGCAGAACTCCATCAAGTCCATCCCTGCCGGAGCCTTCACCCCGTACAAGAAGCTGAAGCGAATGTGAGTCTCCACCCAGCACAAACGAGCCCACGCGTGTTCAGTTTGGGGGTAGCATGTCGTGTGCATCTCGTTTACCCGGGCAGTGCCCTAAGCCTGGGAGCTAAGGTTCAGCAGTGCTGCGTTCCGACGGGAGATAGAAGGGTCTTGACACCCACACACCTGGTTGGACAGCGAGGGCCGCTCCAACGAGAGCAAAGGAAGTGGTCTGGGTGGGGGTGGAGCTCCTTTGGCCTAAAAACGCCGTCACCTTTCCTATCGCTCCCGGCTTTGAGATATGGACCTAGTGTAGGAGTTTCCGTGGAAGGTGGCTGTGGCCGTGTCATTCTGCAGCACTGTCACCAGCGTTGCTACCACCACACACAGCCACTCAACAAACACCTGCTGGGGGTGAGGAGCTGGGTTAGAGTCTGTGGTCGGCGTGTGAACTGAGGTGGTGTTGCTCTCATGGGGCCTCCATGTCTGTGAGAGAGCACAGACATTAACTTCAGCCCTGGAAATTGCTACGCTCGAAAGTAAAAACAAGGGAAGGGAAGGCACAGAGAGTGATGGTGGGTGGGCTTCAGGGGGGTTTGTCCTGAAGGCCAATATGTGCAGGTGGCCGAGTAGAGGAAGTGAGTCATGCCAGGCTCGGGGGAAGGATGCGTAAAAGGCCGTGGGCAGTGTGCATGGGTGTTAGTGCAAGGGAATGTGGGTGGGGGAGTGTGCAATGGGGATTGTGCATGGAGAGTGTGCGTGTGGAGTGAACAAGGGGAGTGTGCATGGGGAATGAGTGAGGAATGAAGTGGGTGTTGGAGAGGCGGGTAAGGCCTAGATCCCATGGACCCTTCCAGTGATTCTCAACCTTCTGGCCCTTTAAATTCAGTTCCTCATGTTGTGACTCAACCATAAAATTATTTTCGTTGCTACTTCATAACTGTAATGTTGCTACTGTTATGAATCATAATGTAAATATCTGATATGCAGGATGGTCTTAGGCGACCCCTGTGAAAGG
>NW_005362269.1:14478860-14511435 GCF_000412655.1 Myotis brandtii | reverse complement strand
GTTCCTCATGTTGTGGTGACCCCCAACCATAAAATTATTTTCGTTGCTACTTCATAACTGTAATGTTGCTACTGTTATGAATCGTAATGTAAATATCTGATATGCAGGATGGTCTTAGGCGACCCCTGTGAAAGGGTCGTTCGACCGCCAAAGGGGTCGCGACCCACAGGTTGAGAACCGCTGCTTTAGACTATGGTAAGACCTTTCTATTCTTTCTAAGTGAGATAAGAAGGGTCTTATCCTCCAGCTCTATGACATGCCCATGATTACCCACCATCGCCGTGACCACCTTAACCAACATCACTGCCACCACGACAGGCTCAACACCTGGTGCACCAGACCTCTGCCCCTTCCCTCCCACAGCAGCACAGAGAGCACGATGGTCCTCCTCCCGCCGTTGAGGCAATGTCGGCACCGCCCTCCCCATCACATGGCCCCGTGAGCACTGCTCTGTGAGCCACCAGACCTGGGCCCTCTGCAGGGGCTGGTAGGGTTCAGAAATGGCCCATCCATCCCCGTCATAGCTAAGAATCTGGGGAGGGGGACAGGCGACGCCGTTCCCTCTTCCAGGCTAAGAAATCATTATTACAGCTCAGCCATCACAGCGCCGTTTCCACTGCACTTACTCCCGCTGGCCCCACAGAGCAAGGAGAGAGGCAGGGGATGTGCATGGATTGGCTGTGTCTTTCCACTCGGGGCTGAAGCATCCATTTCCCTGGAGGACGAGGCCCACGTTAAAGAGGTTAAGTGCCCGATGACTCCTTTTATGTCAAAAATAAACACCCGGCGAAGCGGTGGCACTGATAGGCTTCACCCTCAGATCTCAGGAAGCCAACTCCCCATCTCCCTGGAAATCCAAACCAAACAGGCTCTTCTCCTGGTGCAATTCCAGGAGTGGAAGCCGGCCTAATGAGGCAGCCCTCGCACGCTCTCCCCTCCCCTTGGCAGCATTCCTGCCGGAGGAGCTGGATAAATATAGGCCTTAATATTTAAAACCCTGGCCCATTAATCTCCTGGCTCCCTGCCTCCCCAGCTCGCTCTCCATAACTACCCCCCCAATTCATTTTTAAAGCCCAGCTTGATTATGCAGCCAGATAGTAATTTCAGTGACAAATGACAAGTTCAGTCCCTGTCCCAGCCTATATCTCTTGCATGATTTAAGTTCCTGCTCTACTTTTTGGTGAAGTCCAGGTAATTTAGAGCTTGGCTGTATGTTACTGCCCTGTCTTCCTCCTGTTGGACGTGCCATGATCTGTGTATGCAAACTTCAGAAGCCTTCTCAGACACGGCCTGGGAAGGGACTCTAACTTCCGATCACTCTTATTGAGGCCCCTTCTTCCCCAAGGGAATGGTGGTAGGGAAGAGAGACCACTTAGCATTTCTCTAACAGAAGTCCAGAAACTCCTGCTGACATGCGACGGCTTGGGGGGAAGCAGGACGCCTGGTGAGGACGGATTTTAAAACCCTAAGCGTGAATTCCTCCTAGGTGTGCGTGGCAAGTTTGTCTCTATGATCCAACAAACGCAGGTTTCCCCTCAACCGCATCCTTCTCTTATCTCTAATAATAAGACGACGGTGAAGAATTCTGCCTGAATGAGTGGCTTTGTTCCCACCCATCTCTAGTGGTCAGCTTAGTGTAGCAGCATTTCAGGTAAAAACCTGTATCCAGGTAGAGAAGCCATTTTTAGAGAAAGTTGGAGGCACCGGAGAGGACCCTGGGCCTTACAGGGTTGGGTAGCTGGTGGGCCTGACCCTGGGGACACACCTGTGCTGCTCGGCCGGGACGTGCTGAGCTCTCCATTTGCACCATCTCAGGCAGAGCAGCGTCCCACGGGTTCCAGCTTGCCTGTCACACACCTTTCTTTCCCGCTGACCCCTGTCGGCCCTGGAATCGGCTACTTCTGTCCCAAACTGCCTGGGAAGGCCACGCCCTCTCAGCCTTTGTGTTTATAAGTCCCAGGAGACTGGGTGGGTCTGAGACTGACCAGATTCTAGGACACTGTGGCCTAAGGTCTGACTCAGGGGCCAAAAGCCTGGACGTCATGGGCCTGGGGCTGCTCCTGTGCAGGGAGCACTGCCCGCGCCAAGTCCAGGTCTCAGCGCCGTCTTGTGGGACCCTCGTGATGAGTTACGCACACGGCTGGAGGATGCCCTGAGCCAAGTGAAGCCTCAAGTCCTGCTCAGAGCCTCCCAGGTCAAGGAGGAAATGTCACTGGGGAGGTGAAATGACTCAGGACTTTTGGGGAGAAAAATGAGCGTTTGCTGAGGCGTTAGGAATTTGTAACATATGCAGATTTCTTACCCCAACTCCCCAGCCAACCCAGTTAGAGTCTGCCTTTTAATAAACGCCTCCATGACGTTTTTGAGGTTGAGGACCACCGGTCGAGAGTGACCCAGACACCCAGAGTCTGTTCTGGGGCCACCCTGGGTGGGTTGGGAGGGGCCGAGCACGGAGGCAGGCGGGCACCCTCAGCCGTTCCCAGCTGCCTTCCTGTCCAGCGCCGCTGCGAGCCGCTCCATCGCAGTGAGAGCAAGGCCGCTCCAGGTGCCAGCTCTGAGCCTGAACAGCCGCATCCGGCCACTCCCGATCCCCGTTTCCTCACCCCCCAGGGCTGCTGCTTCCTTCCTATGCAGATTTCTTACCCCAACTCCCCAGCCAACCCAGTCAGTCTCTGCCTTTTAATAAACGCCCCCGTGACATTTTTGAGTTTGAGGACCACTGGTCGAGAGTGACCCAGACACCCAGAGTCTGTTCTGGGGCCACCCTGGGTGGGTTGGGAGGGGCCGAGCACGGAGGCAGGCGGGCACCCTCAGCCGTTCCCAGCTGCCTTCCTGTCCAGCGCCGCTGCGAGCCGCTCCATCGCAGTGAGAGCAAGGCCGCTCCAGGTGCCAGCTCTGAGCCTGAACAGCCGCATCCGGCCACTCCCGATCCCCGTTTCCTCACCCCCCAGGGCTGCTGCTTCCTTCCTGCAGAGTTAGGATGAGGACGAAGTGAGCACAGGGTCAGTTCCCACCTGGACTATTCCTTGTCCCCACCACCTCCAAAACCACGAGACACGCACCTAGTGCTGCAGAGGCTGGGGCCAAGTCTCGTTGGGGACTGGAACCCAGGTGGCCCTCACCAGGCTAACACAAGGCTTTCCCACTGGCCACAGAACTCCCTCTGCATGCTAGACGTCTGAGTACCTCGGGGGGACGTCTAGGATCAGGAGAAACAACAGCAATGAAACAGTTGCTCTCAGACCTGAACGCAGACCTTGTGTGCTCGCCTGAAATTCCTTGCTAGGCAGCAGTGCTGAAGGTGAGCGAGCTTAGGATAATCCGGGCATTTGCTTGTTAAGACCCTTAGACAAAAATGGAGCGCCGGAGGAAAGCCGGGGTAAGCCGGCGAGCTCTCAGGCACAATCTGTGGATTTGTCAGAGGCCGTCTTGGCAGCTAAAGGGATAAGCCCACAGTGCTGCCCAAGACGCCTGACCTGTGAAGTGTCTTTCAACCTGCAGGCCTTGGAGACGAGGAGGGGAGGGGAGGGAGCGAGGCTGGTGAGGGGGCGGCAGGGCTCTGAGGCTGTTGGGAGGAGAGAAGCAGGGTAGGATGTGCAGGAGACGGTAGCTCAGAAATCCGCTTCGATGTGCTTTCTTCTTCATATGTATTCCCATCTCCTCCTCGTTGACCCTCCAAGACCCCAGCTAGCCCTCTTCTGCACAAGAGCAAGGACCTATTGATTTGTTTTGTTAGAGGGAAAGAGCGGGAGAGGTTCCTTGTCGCTGAGATTGGAGCATCTCCCTGTCCAGCCATGGGGGCCTGAGGCCATCCCAGAGCCAGTGACCTGAGAGACAGTCTTCCTCCATGAAGAGCCATTAGCAAGAGCTCGAGGCCGGTACGCAGAGGTCACTGGGATGCACAGAGGTCGCTGGGATGCACAGAGGTCCCTGGGATGCACAGAGGTCCCTGGGATGCATAGAGGTCCCTGGGATGCTCAGAGGTCCCTGAGATGCTGGAACACAGCAGCCTCCTGCTCTGCGGAGGCCCCAAAGCCCCTCCACCAGCCAGGCCAGGCCAGCTGCCTTCTCACACAGCCTGCCTCTCGCTCACAGTGTCACAAAGCCTGGACATCATGGGCCTCGGGCTGCTCCTGTGCAGGGAGCACTGCCCGCGCCAAGTCCAGGTCTCAGCGCCGTCTTGTGGGACCCTCATGATGAGTTACGCACACGGCTGGAGGATGCCCTGAGCCAAGTGAAGCCTCAAGTCCTGCTCAGAGCCTCCCAGGTCAAGGAGGAAATGTCACTGGGGAGGTGAAATGACTCAGGACTTTTGGGGAGAAAAATGAGCGTTTGCTGAGGCGTGAGGTAGAACAGGCCACTTAGAGGACCCCTGGCCTGTGTTTGGGTGGGGCCGGTTCTGCTTCATTTGTGCTGTCGTTGTTGTCAGTGTGACCTGGACAAGGCCCTGATTTGACTGGGCGCAGTTTCCCACCTGCCAAAGGAGGGCTTGCCTGTGCAAAGCCCCTCAAGGGCAGGTGCCAGGGGTGGGCGTGCTTTGAAGTCAGGAGAGTGAGATGCATGCAGTACATTCCGTATATTTTGACTTGAATGGTCTTGAAGCCCTTCTCTTGCACTCTGAATAAATAAATTGGTTGGTGAATTAGTTCTCACCGTTTTGAATACCCGAAATGCTCGATTCGCTGTAGGAATGGCCGTTATACCTCTGAGCCACGTTCTCAGACTCTCCGTTCATGTTTTTAGAGACATCAGCAAGAACCAGATATCGGACATCGCTCCCGATGCCTTCCAGGGTCTGAAATCGCTCACTTCGCTGTAAGTGGGGAGTAGTTGCCGGGGATGGGGGGAGGGGTGGGGGGAAATACATCCATCGTTTTCAGGAGGCTTTGTCAAGGCTTTATGTTCCCTTACACACTTGTGGCAGCCTGGTAAGGGAAACAAATATTTCTTCAGGGGAAATTGATCTTGGGGAATATTTCTACAACCCAAATGCATTATTTCTATCGATTAACTGCCCAGCAGCCTTCCCAGTTATTGGCTTTTAATTCCGATGCATCTTCTACTCTAACCACGCTCCCCCTCCCACCCCGCAGGCCTGGGCCGTGCTCTCCGGGGAGGTGGGGAGAGGCTTGTAACAGATGTTTATAACCGATGTTTATTACCCATTGCCCCACGAATGCGGCCTGGTCCAGGGAGGAGCTCATGTTCTTCCCCTGGTTTTCAGACTCTTTCTCCAAACCAGCTCATGGTGTTGGAGGAAGCATCAGCCCCCCACTCCCCACAAGTCCTTCCTTCCTCCGCTTGGGAACCCTAGGGCTGCCCACTGGGTGGAACAGAAGACTTGCCTGTCCTGGGCTCAGAAACCCCCACTCCCACCCTACCCCTGGGCAGGAAGGGGCGGGGCTTTGTCCTGACTGTCAGTGACTCACCCTTGGGCACAGGGGACAGTGATACCTTCCTGCCGAATGCACACTCGGTGACAGTGGTCACAGCAACTAGAACAACCGGCAGCTCTTATTGAGCGCCTGCTGCGTACCAGGTGCTGTGCTAGGAGCCCTGCCGTTCCCTCCTCACAGCACCCTCTAAGACAGACTCCGTCTGAGCTCCACATAGACTGGGGGTTTTATTGTTTCAATCCTGGCTGGATCTCTGGCATGTAGTTATGGTACAAAAGAAACCTCGGTGGACAGACACATGTAATTCATCCAAAGTCCTCCGTAACCAGCGGGAGCAGCTGGATTCGGCCCCAGAATCCACGATCCTCATGCTCTGCTGCCGCGGGGGTGAGGTGAAAAGTAAACAGTGGGACACAGCAAAGGCATCACCGGTCGGTATTGCTTTTGTCCTTGGTGGCCTGCCCACCGGGCAGGAGTGTGGCTGCTCAGAGGCTGGTGCCCACGCTCTGCCTGTTTGCTTCATTAACCAGTGGGCAGGTGAGAAGCTACACAGCTCCCCACCTGGCCCCACCCCACCGAGAACGTGGGAGGTCAGGGAGGTGTCTCCATGCAGCCGTGGCCTTGCTGCTCGCAGAGAAAATTAGCTTCATTTATCAGGTAGGACATCTGGCTGGGATATCAGACAGGACTGCGTGTGAGATTCACGTCTGACGACCACAGAGGAGATGGGAGAGCGGCCCTGTGCCCCCAGGATCCCACCCCTGCCCCACCGGCCTGGTCCCCTGGTCCGGTTTCCCCCTGCCAGGATGTAGGAATAGTCTGAAGACAGCGAGATGCTTCGGTCCTACAGGAAAAGAAATTCAAAGTATGGTTGCCGGACTGAAAATTGGCCTGCCGCTGGCCGATTCTGAACTGTATCGGGGCCCTGTTTAAGGGAATTTCCCCCCCACCCTCACCCCCAGTTTATACATTCACCCCTCAGTGTCACCCTCTGTGCTGAGGAGCAGTGTGGGGACTGAGAAAGGCAGTGACCTGGACAGGCAAGACCTGGGGCCTCGTGGGCTTTCAACACGAACACTCAGTCCAAGCTCAGAGTGGCCACGGGAAAGGTCCGGAAAGCCTTCACCCATCCCTGTCCATTCAGTCCTTCAGCATTGATTGTGCTGGACGCCTGGCCCGTCCTCAGCTCTAGGGCCCAGTCAGGCCACATGGCGTCACCACAGCCTGTCTTCAAGGGCTGGCGGGGAGGCCCAGAATGTTTCTACAGTAAATAAGTATGGGGGTGGGGGGGGTGAGCAGGTTTACAACTGTGAGTATGCAAAACACAGTTTATTCTTATATTATTATTGGTTATTTTCTATACAAACAACTGTAAATCTACTTTTGCCCCACCCTATATATCAGTAATATAACATGATATAATGAGAAGAGAAAAAGCAGTAAAAATAGGGTGACAGGTAGTGAGAAGCAGTAATCAAAATACTCAGGAGAACCTTCCCAGGGAAGAGAGGGCGGGGTCAAGCTGCAGGGCAGGGGTCCTCAAACTTTTTAAACAGGGGGCCAGTTCACTGTCCCTCAGACCGTTGGAGGGCCGGACTATAGTTTAAAAAAAAACTATGAACAAATTCCTATGCACACTGCACATATCTTATTTTGAAGTAAAAAAACCAAAACGGGAACAAATACAATATTTGTATTTGCATGTGGCCCGCGGGCCGTAGTTTGAGGACCCCTGCTGCAGGGTGTGGAGATGGCAGCAGGAAGGGTCCGCACCCAGATGCCACCTGGGGACCCACAGCCCCGTCAGCCTGCAGGGTGTGCTCAGACCCACTAGGCTGGGGGAGGGCCCCCAGGATGCGGGATGGATGATGTGGGGCCCCCTGCCCAGACCCCTGGTCACGCTGCCCACCAGCTCTGCCGTGCGGAAGCTCGGGCATCAGGAGACGAGCAGGCAGTGACATTACGGCATTGGGCACAGTGAGCGGCGGGACGTTAATATGAATTAGAATGTGAGCCTGAGCCATCATGCTGGCTTTTATTTAGTCATTAATTTGTTGAAACATTCATGAGACACACCCGGGGGCCGAGTGAGACGCTCACTCTTCACTCCTAGTGGCGTCTAGAAAACGGGTTTGGTTGCTCTCTCCCATTTACCATCTCCTCATCCTCACATTTTACCTCCTCAAGACACACAGCAGCCTGGATGGGGGGTGAATTGTGTTCATTCAGTGCGCTTCAGGGCCCAAGAGGGAATTTAAAAACACGCACACACCAAACCCTCCTCAGCTCAGTTCCCTCCATCTCAGAGGAGGCCGGGCCCGAGAGGCAGCACGTCTATGCCGTGGGTGAGGCAGAGAGAGGCCCAGGGTCTTCGCGCCTGGGCCGAGGGCCAGCGGGAGCCACGGGGCACCGGCCGGAGTGGAAGACCCAGCAGCCTTCCTCCCAGCTTCCCAAGTCACCAGAGACCAGCCCGTGCCTGGACACCCAGCGTGAGGGCTGAAAGAACCCGGCGTCCTGGGTTCTTGGGGGCTCAGAGGACAGGAGGAGGGCGGAGTGTAGAAGCTGCCATCCCGCCGAGCGAGCTCACAGTTCCTTGTCCCCCCTTTTTCCTGAGAGCCAGCTGGGTGGGGCCCCAGACAGCCAGAGGCCTGTCCAGATGGACTCACAGTTCCTTGTCCCCCCTTTTTCCTGAGAGCCAGTCCCCGACTCAGCAGCCTCTGAGCCAGCTGGGTGGGGCCCCAGACAGCCCGAGGCCTGTCCAGATGGTTGATGGGAGGACTCCGCTCAGGATTCCCAGGATGCGATGGGAGACTGAAAGGAAACGGCCTGTAGGCTGGGCTCAGCCTGATCAATACTGAAGGGGAGCGGACACAGGGCCAGCCAGCCTCCCCCACATCGTAGTTATTGCCGGGGTATGAGTCACATTGGCAGGTCCGGGCGGCACCACAAAGGGACTGCTTCTTCCCACTGGGGGCTGCTTATTGGGCTGGGCTGCCCAGGAGCGAAAGCATAGAGCCCATTTCTCCTCGCCTCCCGGGCAGGCTGTGCCCCCAGCCCAGGTGGCACTTGCGGCCACCTCCCTGGTGACGAGAAGGGATGAGGCGGATGGGGAAGGGGACTCTGACAGCCCTTCCCCCCGAGTGGCGGAGGTGGCAGCCTCCTACATGAGTGGGTCCCGGTGGCCACACATCCACGGTGACCGCCGTCTCTGCGTTCTTTTCCAGGGTGCTGTACGGGAACAAGATCACCGAGATTGCCAAGGGGCTGTTTGACGGGCTGGTGTCCCTGCAGCTGCTGTGAGTAGGAACTGGTTGCTGTGTGTGTGTGTCTGGGACCGTTGGCAGGTTCCGTCCTGCAAACTTGGAGCCTTGCTCCGTAGAGTTCCTCTTTTGACTCTCCACCCACCAACAGGAAAAAATAAATCTGAGCTGTGCCCTTTACCTGCAGCACCTCCTTTTGTTGGAAGGAGGGCCAGGGAGTGGGCAGAGGAAGTCCAAGGTCAGTGTGAACAAACCTACAGGTTACGGCTGGGAGCCTGGCCCAGGCATAGCACTCACCGTAGGCTTGGGGCTGGAGATTAGGCCCGAGCTGAATCCTACAAGGAGTAGGATCTTAGGGGCGTGTGCTAGGGACAGGGAACTAAAACATACACCAAACCCCAGTCCTGAAGCCACGGAGCTGCCGGGAGACGTGTGACCTTGAGGAAGGGGGTGAGAGAATTAGAGAGGCGCCTAATCAGTCACCGATGTGACTCCATCTGGTAAGATATGGCCGAGAGGGAAGTGTTTATTTAATTTAAGGAAGATTTGTTGCCTTGAATTTTGAGCTCTGGGATTATTTATTTGCTTGTATTTCATTCTGGTCATTTGTGCTTTTGTGTTTGAAGAAGATACGTGAACTCTGATGTGGAGAGGTGAGGAGAGGAATTCAGCTCCTCCTGTACTTTAAGATTGTATGATGTGGGGGAGTTACCTCTGGTTTGTGAGTAGGTAGCTGTAGCATCTACATGCATATTCTGTGGCAGCGGGGGGGGAGGTGGTATGTGTGCATGTCCATGCCCATTTTGGCTCCGTGCACCATGATGCCTGCTGGGATCAGAAATTGCTCTCGAGTATCCTGTGAGCAACGGAGAGCATAAGGTGTAGAAACTGCGGGGAGCTCACGTGGCCCTGTGGCTCAGAAGGCTCCGCCCTCTGACTAGCACGGGATGTATGCTCACCGAGGTGTGCATCTGAGTTCAAATGAGTATGTGCGTGTGTGAATGTGTTCGTGTGTATGTGTGTGTGCATATGTGTGTGTGTGTGTATTTGTGTGTCTTTTCTGCCCAGCTGGCATGGCTCGGTGGTTGAGTGTCGACCTATGAACCAGGAGGTCACGGTTCCATTCCCGGGAACCATGCAAGGACACATGCCCATGTTGCCGGTTCAATCCCCAGTAGGGGGTGTGCAGGAGGCAGGCAATCAATGATCCTCTCTCATCATTGATGTTTCTCTCTCTCCCTCTCCCTTCCTCTCTGAAAATCAATAATAATATATTTTCAAAAAATAAAATCACCTCCAAGTCACAGGCAGCGAGGAAGGGGAGAGGGACCTCCTGAGCGGAGCTGCAGTGTGAGGTTCCAGACCAGGGAGTCCAGCGGGTCTCCAGGGGGTGAGAGGCCAGGAGCGAGGATGGAGAGAGGGAGGGCGGCACCCAAGACGCTTCCTGTAAGAGGAAGTGAGGCTGTGCCTCCAGCCCTTCTCTCCTCACATCTTTGCTCCCTGCCTCCCGGTGTCCTCTAAGGCTCAGCCTGGACAGATTCCTCTCGGACAACACGGTGTGTGAGTCATGTCTCGAGGAGGTGCCAGCCAGCTTCCAGGCAGCACATCCATCAGAGCAGCAGGCTGAGAGCAAGGGGAAGGCAGGCCTTCTCTCTGCATCTCCCTCTGCTCTGTCTCGTGTCCGCCTCGCTGCGGGGCACGTTCGTATTCAGGGGTCCCAGCCCTCCGAGGGCCTGGGAGGCCGTTTGTTAGAAGGACAGGACAGGGCCCCGCGGGGCGCTGGGTGATTCACAGATGGTGTTCTCTGCTTGTGGCAAAGAAACTGGCCGCCACCATAAGGCCAGTTAACTGTAGCGATTATTCCCTTGAAAGAAGAGTAACCACAGCATCGGCCTCGAGGTGGATGCGGGGGATGTGGTGTTCCACGGGCTGGGGCAGGAGCCTTTCCAATGTCCTTTTACAATCTGGGTTTGGTGTGAGGAGGGAAATGCCCTTGCGTGTGTGAAGGAGAAACGTAGTGTGCGTCCAGGAGCCGAGCACAGTACATGGCACGTGGCGAAGGTTCGATAAATGTGTGATTTTAAAAGAGGAAATGTATCCCAGCTTGGAGCTGCAGCAGTCAGGGGTTAATAGACTGGCAGGGCTTTGCTTGGGCCAAGCCGGCAACTCCAGCTTCACATCTTGATTTTAAGCAGATGGAGCTGAGTAGCTGGGAGAAAAGAAAAAGCACACGTGCGCACGCACGCACACACACACACACTCACACACACACGACTAAGATTGACACAGCTCGGGCTTCCCAGCTTGGAGCTGCAGCAGTCAGGGGTTAATAGACTGGCAGGGCTTTGCTTGGGCCAAGCCGGCAACTCCAGCTTCACATCTTGATTTTAAGCAGATGGAGCTGAGTAGCTGGGAGAAAAGAAAAAGCACACGTGCGCACGCACGCACACACACACACACTCACACACACACAACTAAGATTGACACAGCTCGGGCCGGCTGTTTGCAGAAAGGACCAGCAAGGGTCCCCGCCACGGGGTTTGGCCTGCTGAGCATTGGAAGGAGGCCTGATTAGATCTAAGTTAGCGCTCAGCCCGCTGGAGACTGGCTTTCTCCTCGTTAGACGGGGAGACGTTCTGATAAGACGGCTCTGATTAGAATGCCCTGGCAGTCGGTAATTTCCTCTCCTTGGACTCCCAGGCTCTTTGCGAGAGGTTTGTGTTTTTTCTCCTCTCTCTGTCTCTCCACGCATCACAAAGCCACGCCTTCCCCCATGGAGTGACCTTGGCTATTTCCCTTTGGGCACCTGTCCCGATGCTGCCAGTAAGAAAGTGGGTGCGTGGTCATCGCTGTCCTGCCTGCCCTCCCCTCCCCCATTCTCTAAACATTTCAGCCTTCCCACCAAACTTGCCAGCCTGGGACGCACACACCTTCCTGCGTCATTTCCAAAATAGCTGGTATGTCGCCCTGTGCTTAATCTGAACAGCGTCAGTTCCTGCAGACGTTCACTGAGGAATGCACGTTCATCAGTTATTAGCAACGACCCTCATTATATTCGGGGGGTGCGGGGCAGCCGGTCAGCTTCAAGCAGGGGGCTGGGGAGGGAGTCAGGTGCCCATCTCAACGAGGAGTGTGCTTGGAGACTGCCTCCAAAACTGCTGAGACCTGAGACATCTCAGAATCCAAGGGAGGACACTGGCAGGTGCCCCCAACTCCAAGGATGGGAGCAGTTGGACAACCGGAGACATGACCTGTCCCAGGCTCCCTCCATCTCTTCCTCGCCGGAAGCAGGGGTGTGCTCTAGCTCCTCTCCATCCCTCTGCCCCCCAGGCTCCTGGGCTCCTGGGACTTCATGGAGTTGGTGATCCTGGGTGCACAGCCCGAGGAGCGCCATCCCCCCAATCCCTCACCTTGCAGGTCAAGGGTCAGTCCTCCCTCAAGCAAGAAAAGAGGTCACTTCCTCCTCTGATGGGCATCTGAAGGCTGCGCTGTGACCACCCCTTCCTTTTCCCCTCCCCCGGGGAAAAGAGCACTCATGTAGTGATTGCGTGGTGTGCGTGGGAAGGCCACTCACCTGGGGCCGGCCGTCACTGGAGGTGGACGCTCTTGTGGAACGCTGGCCACATCCAACGTGAAGTCGGCTCCAGGAGGTCTTAAACCAAACCAGACTGTCTTGGGGCTGGAATCAGTTAAGACAAGCCAGGCACCTGTTGTTTGATTTTCTTGGAAGGCAGACAAGACCATTTGAGGATCTCAGAGTTTGCCAAGCAACATGCCAATTACCGGGCAGCGAGCAAAACGTCACTCCCTACAGCTCACTTTCCCTCACCAGCTGTTTCCCTGGTATCGCCGCTGCCTCTAATAAACGCGCTTGCTTTTACTGAATGCTTAATGTGCTCCGGGGCCTGCGCCCAGGAACGTCACGTGCACCATCCCATCACATGGTTACAGAAATGATGGAAGCCCACTTTACAGATGGGGAAACTGAGGCACTGGAGGGTTGAGTGACCTGGCCATCGTCAGCATGTAAGTCTGATTCCGGAATCCACGCCAGAGACTCCTGCTGCAGACCCAGGCACGGGGCAGGTCCGCAGAACTACCTGGGGAAACCCGGAACAGGAATCCTCACCGACTCCGCCCAGGAGGAAGGGGCTGTGGTCAGCTCCTCTTGCGATGGATGCCTCGTCTCCATGGAACGTGCTTTGGCTGGGGGTCGCTGCCCCACCGATGCTCGCCCTGAGCCCTGGGAGATGGCGATCGAGGAGCTGCGGGTCCTTAAACTGGGGAGAGGGAGATGCTGAGGATGCTCCCAGCAGTAGAGGCAGACATGCTCTCTGACTCATCCTGGAGGGAGGAGTTCTTCCCTCTGTGCACCGGAGCTTCCTAAGGAAAGCCCTTGGGGAGACTCAAGTCTGGGACCTTCCATGCTTGGTCACTGAGTGAATGGTGGACTCCTCTTAAAGGACTTACTAGTAACCAGGTAGCCATCAATAGGCAGGTTCCCTTCTCCCCTCCCCCACTTGCTGTTGGGGGATGGAGAGACAAGCCTGTGGCACCAGGGGAGGTCCCTTGGTCTCCTGAGAACAGGTAAGGGCTCCCCCACCCGGCTCTCCGGATCTCAGCTTCCCGCTGGTTGCCTTGGGAGAGCCCAGCTGTGTGCACCCTGCCCCCCGGGGCCCCCCTGAGTCTGTGGAGCTGAAGGAGATCCTGTTTTTCAGACAGGCCACCTGATGGCATTGCTGCATTTGCAATTTCCCCTGCATCCGGCGTCACCATGACAACCAGTGGCCAGCGGCGCAGTCATTATCAGGAGAGATGTGGACAGTCTCCTTGCCGTTGTTGGACTAGGAGGGCTCCCCCGTGTCCTCTAGTGAGCGTGTAGCATGACGTGGCCCAGAACACCCATGCGCAGAGCAGTGGAGGTTCTGGGCAGGTCAGAGTCCCTCGATCTCACAGCGCCAGGCATCACCAGGCTCCTCCCAGGTCAGGCCTCAGTAAGCTACCAAAGGTCAGAATAAATCCCCCATATTTCATAGGGGAAGGATGAGAGCATGTTTGTTCTAAGGCGGGAGAGTGGCTCTCACTACAATTAATGGATAAAGAAATTCATGATGGCAGAAGGTTAATTGTAGAGAAATTTTTTTAAAGATGAAGACAAATTAATGAGGGAGGTTTGACTCTCTATCCGGCAGCTTAATCAGGGGTCCAGAGGAGCTCCCCTAACCGGTGCCCTCACTAACCATTTATGCCGATGTGTGATGGTGCGGAATACTGCCTGGGATACACAGAGGTCTGTGTGTAACCACAAAGAGCCTTTATTAGAAAGTGTCCCATGCCCTGCGGTTGTGGGTGCCATCTTTCCTCCCGTGTACCTGCATCTGAGTGTGTGTGAAGCAGCAAGTGACTCCTCAGCCTCAGTTAGGAACAGGGTCGCCGTGAAGCCCGCCCTGGCAGCAGCTTGGGCCCGCCCTTCGCCCCCCTTTCCTGGAGGGGCTTCCCTGTTCTCCAGGGAGGGGCTGCTACGCTCCTCCTGGGCACCAGCTTTCAGAGAAGGCCCTGCACTGCGGAGTTTGGAGTTTGCACTCGGCATTTCCACACAAGCTCCCTATCCCAGGAGGAGAGAGGCCACTGTCTCCCGTGGCCCACAGCAGCTATGAGGATATGAACACCCGGGAAAGATAGCTCTGGGCCACTGAAGCCACATGTGGACCACTGGCGTTGCCACGGTGATTTGAATGCAAGTCATCCTTAAACCTGACCCCAGATGTCTGTGTTTTCCCAGCCTAGCAGCCAAGGCTGTGGGCCCCGGGGGGATTAGCAATGAAAAGATCCGGCCCAGGGTAGTCGCTAAAAATGGGGCCTCAGTGGTCTGCCCGGTGGCCTCTTTGGGAGACTGGGTGTGGTGGGTGCTTCTCGCTGATCAGGGTGGACCTCACTCCCCTCCTGTGGTCCATCTCCCCGTATTGCCTGGACCTGAGTGAGTGAAGTGCAAGCTGTGGAGTGATGAGCTCCTGGGAGCTTTCCTGCCCAGCCAGGCCCATCCCCCCGAGGGAGGAGGACAGGAGGCCGGGAGGCCCGGAGGCCAGAGCCCTCCTCAGCAGGACGGGCTGGTCCACGCCCCCCAGCTCCACGCCCCCTGGTCCCCTGGTCCCCAGCGGCTCCTGGTTCCTGCCTGGCTTTGCCTGCAGGCGCAACTCCTGGAAAGGATTATCTCTCCGCAGCATGTTGTGTTGGTTAGTTGATGGGCTGAGCGCTAATCCCTCTAGACACGGAACATATGTGGACGCTGAAAGTGCTCCGAGAAGGGGCGGCGGGTGCCGGCAGAGCTACCCTGGGAAGTGAATTTAGGAGGTGGTGCCCTTCGCCTTCATCTCCTCTGCAAAGCCCGGCTCTTTTGGTTTGGTTCTGTGATGGACTCATTACTAAGTGACTAGGAGTGGCTGGGAGGATGAGGCCCACGCCTCCCGGAAGCCCTCGGGGATTCCCGGTCCCTTAGTGGGAGTGGGCTAAGTGTCAGGAGCACGGTGGCCAGGAGTAAAGTCTGTGGGCTTAGGTGACATGGATCCAGCTCTCAATCTACTGGTTGCTAATTGTGCAATTTTGGGCGAAGGCACTTGCGCTCTCTGAGTCCCAGGGGTGCCCTCTGTCAGGTGGAGAGAACACTTACTTCGTAGGGCTGTGGGGAGCTTCCGGGAGTTAATGTTGGACAGGGGCGTGGCGAGGGCCTGGCCACACATAGAACTTATTACCTATTAGCAATGACCTGACATATCACCTGTTAGGTCCTGTGACCACAGATGCTCACCTGGCCTGATCCTTGCAGCACGCCTTCCCTTTTGTTTATATGACTTTGAGGTTCCCTTGAGTGCTGGGTCTGGGAGCAGGTGTCCCCACAGCACGGTTGGATCTGCTTCTGGGGAAATAGTTATGAACACGACATGCCCCCAGCCCCCTGACTCTCTGGTTCCAACTGTAAGTCCATCAAGCTGGGAGCCAGTTGGGGCATCCAAGTTCTGAGCTCGCATACCAGCAGCCTCTTGACCGCGGCAAGCTGGAGCGCCCCTTCTTCCATGAGGGAGGCCATCGTCTCTGCTTCATCGTTGTCCCCTGGCCTGCCCAGAGGAGACTGAGAGCTCAGGAGAGGGGAGCACAGACGAGCACACCACCCCCCAAATCAGCATTTAGCCAGTGGTCCCTAAAGGCCACAGCCCTGCATGGTGCAAGGGCGAACCATCAGTGAAGACCGGCCCCTCTGTGCCCACGGCCATGTGCTGAGCAGCCCGTCTGCCAGCTTGGTGCCAAGTCCTTCCTAAGGTGCCTCTACACAACCCAGAGGCCAGCAGCGTCGCCTAGACCCAGCCAGACCCCATCCACCTGAGGCGCGCCCAGTGCATTCCAGAGCCAGGGAAGAGCGCCCCTCCCCAGGGACGGGAACCCCTTCCATCGGCCAGGAGGAGAGAATATGGATTGTACGTAGTGGGTCAGAGATGAGCTGTGGAGTCGAGTGGCTGGAGCTTCACTTACTGCTGGGGGGCCACCCTGACCCTCAGTTTCCTCATCGGCAAAATGAGGACATGCGGGTGAGAGGAAATACGGCACAGAAAGGGCTATGGAGGGTGCGTGGCACCGGGCTGCACACAGACTGTGGTCTCCCGAGATGACTCATGATTGTCATCATGTCTCAGGGGCGAGAACCAGGGCAGATCAAGAAAGAGGGAGTGTCGGTCCCTGCAGTGAGGAGGGAGGCCTGTGCTCAGGCCTTCCTGTCGAGCTGCCGAACCCCTTTCCAGTAGCTGTGTGCTCTCTATTTGCTCCATGACCGGGTGTTTCTTAAATGCCCCTCCGACTTGTCCGTGTTCCATGCACGGAGCAGAGGGGGGAGTGGCTGCCAGCCTTCCTCCCGAGGAGAGAGGAGGGACCTGCTGTCAGGCCTCCCCCAACTGGGATCAGTGAGGCCGTCAGCACCTCGATCTGGATACGCAGCTTAATGTTGCCTTTCCCTGCACCCCCGAGTCCTGCCTTAGGAGCCAGGCATCCTGGGAGAGCAAAAGGGACCAAGCCCGCACCCTTCATGCTTCCCTGAGCGCCTGCTCCAAGCAGGCCACCCGCCGTGCTGTCTTGGCGAGTAATTCTGCCAGCCTGGATGGTGAGACGCCTCACATCTTAGAGATAGCACCCCATGCCGAGAGATCTGGAAGCAGCAGGGAATGAGAAAGCATCTGGGTCTGAAAAAGAAGCCCCGGGAGTTCTGAGGGGAGCAGAGGGTGCCAGAGCGAGATAGCACCCCATGCCGAGAGATCTGGAAGCAGCAGGAATGAGAAAGCATCTGGGTCTGAAAAAGAAGCCTCAGGAGTTCTGAGGGGAGCAGAGGGTGCCAGAGCAGATGCAGTTTGGACACTTTCAAGGCAGGTCACGGTTGCCTTGATCAGCGTCCTGCACTCCCCAGAACCAAGCCCTGCAATTGGGCTTATGCATCTGCACTAGCGTCTCAAATCTAAATGCCTACGCAGGCAGGCAAGGTAGATGGAATAGTGAAGGGCAGACAATAGGGAGAAGTGAGGACTGTAGCAAACAGGGCATATGTTCTATCGAAAGGGGCAGCCACTCCATAGCTGCCTCCAGTGGACCCAGATTCTGAATTTTTTTTTTCCAAAAGAAAATATAAATCTGATATATGTGTGCGTGAGAGAGAGGGGAGGGGGAAAGAGAGGGGGGAGGGAGAGAGGGAGAGAGAGAGAGAAAGAGAGGGAGAGAGAGAGAGAGAGAGAGAGAGAGATTTTAAACACTGGGAGGACTGAATGAACATATTTACATGTGGGATGTTGCACTGTATTGCGGGGAGGATCCTATCCTTGGGCCATCGGACGGCACCTCTGAGTGGGCCTCTTTGCTAAATGGTTCACTATTCGCCAGCCCAGACAGTGCCCTCGGGAGGTCCTGAATATCAAAGTTTGGAACAAGTCATTTACCACACACCAATTCCTGAATATCAAAGTTTGGAACAAGTCATTTACCACATACTTCTTGTTTTAAACAAACCAATCAAAAAGTGTGTGTGTGTGTGTGTGTGTGTGTGTGTGTGTGTGTGTAGGGTCCGTTTGTCCCTAACTCTTGGGTGCTTGGCCCTGTGGGCTCTCTAGCTTTGCTCCCTGTTTCTCTGCTCCCTGGCATCCTCCTCAGAATGCCCCACATGCAGGGGCCTGGACTAAAATGTGATCTATAAAGCACAGGACATTCTAGGGCGAGGGAGCTACAAAGGGGATAGGCGTGGGCAGGAGGTGAGGCCTTCATACAGAAGACACGGTCCCTCTGCAGCCCCAGTGATCATAACGACTCCCAGCGTGTGACCTCAGACAGGCCCCTCCCCACTCAGCCTTGGTTTCCCCACCTGTGACTTGAGAGGCGCGCTCTGCCCATCTGCCCAGGTGACTGTGAGAATACGAGGCCGTCAGAAAGGCACTTTGGCAAACACGAGACGTGTTCCAGCAACACGAGCTCGTTTCCAGCGTGAGGCAGGAGGACATCTGTGCGAGCCCTGGGGACCCTGCCCATTATTTGCCAGATTACACAGGCAGTTCCTCCACTTGTCACGGCCGCAGCTGCCCGCACACCGGCTGCAGCAGGAACAGGTGGCACAGATGATTCCGCCGCCAGGGCAGCCCCACCGCTGCCAGCGGAAGCCCCGGGGACCCTGGCATCAAGGGCCTCCGGAGACAAGACAGTCTGTTATGAGCCTCGTGGGTTGCTCCCCGAGAGGGAAGCTCTGGGCCAGCCCTGAAAATAGGAATTTTAAAACTTCCACGTTTAGCTGGTTAGTTCGGTTCCCCCTCCCCTGCTTCCATTTAAGAGGGGCTGGGAGGTTACTTTAAGCCAGTGGCAAGGGCACCACTAGTCAGTCTGGGGAGTGTGGGTCCTAAGGGGACCCAAATTTGCTTGACTTTCCAGCTGCATCTGAAAAACTCCCTGACCCCTCACAGCATTGCCTGTGCTGGATGGACTAAGTTCCACCTAAAAGGCATGTTCTATTGGGGGGGGGGGAGAGAGAGAGAGAGAGAGAGAGAAAACAGTGCAATACAAGCCCACCCATGGATGTGTGCTTTCTGGGAGGATGCTCTATAGCAGCGGTTCTCAACCTGTGGGTCGCGACCCCTTTGGCGGTCGAACGACCCTTTCACAGGGGTCGCCTAAGACCATCCTGCATATCATATTTACATGACGATTCATAACAGTAGCAACATTACAGTTATGAAGTAGCAACGAAAATAATTTTATGGTTGAGTCACAACATGAGGAACTGTATTTAAAGGGCCAGAAGTTTGAGAACCACTGCGTTATAACTTCATCAGATTTCCAGTGGAATAAGTGATCCCAAAGAACCAAGGACTTTTCTGAATCAGAATGGCCTTTAGTCAGTCAACTACAGCTTGGAAACAGTTGTGCATATGATTTTTTTTTTTTTTTAGTCCTGGAACCTCTGCATTCTAGAGCAGAAAGCCACGCAGGTGGGCGCCATCTCCAGCCTTCCTCCCGGGCATGGGCTCGAGGGGAGGCTCCAGATGATGGCAGAGGGTGGTACAGTGGCCATGGTGCCCCTGCATGCCCATCCCCATGCCCAGGCATCTTCTAAGTGTCTGTGGCCACAGGAAGGCGAGACCCTCTCTCTCTCTTCAGCAGCAGGAGCCTGGCTGCAAGGAGAGCGAGGGAGCTCTGCAGCCCGGTCCCTGCATCAGCCCTGGGCCCACGGCTGACGACCAGGGTCAGCGAGTCACCCACCTCTCTTGTGCTTGCAGCCTCCTTAATGCTAACAAGATCAACTGCCTGCGGGTGAACACGTTCCAGGACCTGCAGAACCTCAACCTGCTCTCCCTCTATGACAACAAGCTGCAGACCATCAGCAAGGGGCTCTTCGCCCCTCTGCAGGCCATCCAGACGCTGTGAGTACGCCCAGGCCGCAGGGACCCGCACGTGGCCACAGGGACCCCCGCTTGAGGGCAGAGTGGGCACCGGTACAGCTCCCCTGTTCTGAGCTCACACCATGCAGGGCGTCACACTTGGTTCTTCCCCTGGATGCAAACCTCCAAGCCTCATAACAACCCTTTGCGGTAGGTGCTGTTATGATCCCCCAGTTCTGTGAGAGGAAACCAAGGCTCAGAGAGGTTAGGTAACTTACTCAAGGTTGCACAGCTAGTGAGAATCCAGATTTGAATCCAGGCAGAGTTGCCCCTCAACTGCTCTCTTATTCATTGCAGCCACTATATTCTCTAGGGATAACCCACCACTACCGACCCCACCCCCACCCCGGCTACCCTCTGATATGGGCACCCTGGGAGTATTTCACCTCCCGCCTTGGGAGCAGTTCCTCACTCCCAAGCACTGCACATGTTCACAGATAGGTCTGTGAGATCGCTGACCACCTAGCACAGGTCAGGTCTCGGGCCGTGTTTCTGATGCTCCAGCCCCACGCTGAGACCCTCACCCCAGCCGGTGGCCTGGCCGTGAGCCTGGGGCGTCTGAATCATCTGGCACTTGGCCCGTAACAAGAGACAGGAACCAATAAAGAGCAGGAACAGCTGCTACCTATTGGCCCCCTACCACGTGCCAGGCACTGTGTGCAGCTCTGCAGGGTTTTCTTACTGAGCCAAGGAGAGCGAGGCCACGGTGCTGCTCACGACGGCGCGATGACAGCAGCCGTGCCGCTGCTTTTTATGGAACACCCCCATGTGCCCGTCGCCCTGCCAGCTGCCTTATGTGCCTGTGTGGCAGAGCTCAGAGACATAAACACAGTCTTCTCTACGCACACACCCTAGGCCTGCAGCTCGCTTTGCCCATCAGGATTGGTGTGGGTGAGGGTCAGGGGGTATCCGTGGCAGGTCTTGCCCCGAGTGGGCGAGGCCAAGTCCCCAGCCCCTCTCTGGTCCCCTCTGGAAGCAGCCCCCATGTCCCCCAGGCCTCCTGGGGTGATGAGGGAGGGTTCCATGCACTGGATGGCCAGGGCCCAGCACCAGGTGGGAGGGGGTGGTGTGGGCACCACAGGTCACTCCTGATGAGCGCCCCTCCCTCTCCCAGCCACTTAGCCCAAAACCCGTTTGTGTGCGACTGCCATCTGAAGTGGCTGGCGGACTACCTGCAGGACAACCCCATCGAGACCAGCGGGGCGCGCTGCAGCAGCCCCCGGCGCCTGGCCAACAAGCGCATCAGCCAGGTCAAGAGCAAGAAGTTCCGCTGCTCAGGTAATCAGGTTAGGGCGGGCCCATCTCCCCTTGGCGCCCCTGGAGGCCCGTAATCCGATCTGGAGGACAGCGAGCTGCAGTGGCTCCTGGGAGCAGCTTTGCAAATTAAATTGGGGAAATTCAGTTAGTCCTGCAGAAAACCAATTACCTTATGGATTTAAAATAAAACACACACACACAGTAAAATCATGGGGCGGGGAGGGGGGTGGCAGGGGGATGCGTGGTTTCAGGAGAGACGGAGGCCAGGCGGCAGCGTATCTCCGGGGCTAGGTGGAAGCTAGAGGTTGGGGTGGGCTTTTTACCCATTTTTTCCTAGTGTCTAAAGCGTGCTCCCCAAGTGGCAGGTAGAGAGGTATTCCACAGGCCAGGCTGCAGGCAGCATACAATCTTGGGGGCCTCTTCTCCCCTCTAAGACCACCTGGTGCAGCCCTTCCACCACAGTGGATTACAGGTTTCACAGACATTTCTGCCAGATCCCCCCGCCAGACTGGTAACTCTGATCGCCAGAGAAGAGCAAGCCTTGCCCTCCGGTCCCCAGGCTCCCTCTGTCGCCTCACTCCCCACCGCCCCGGCAGAGACACCGGCTGAATGGCAGGGGGCTTTCAGCTCTTCCTGGAAAGGGAGGTCGCTCTCCTTGACCCAGTAGTTAGGGGAATGGGCAGTTAAAGATGACTGTCATTTGTGTCATTTGCTCCTGGAAAAAAATCACCAAGTGCATTGCGTTCCCAGCGGTAAGAGATTGATAGCGGGACGTGCTGAGATGCTGCACCAGCCTAACAATCCGCGTGTCAGTAAGAACCTCTCCTCTCCCCGCCCCAGAGCGCTGTGCGTGCAGAAGCGCACTTTCCCGGGCAGCGCCAGCTGGGCGGCCCCAAGAGGGCCTGAGGGCAGGCCTCTGCTGCCGGCAAGCCCTTCCTGTCCTCCAAGTCAGACCTCTGAGTCCACGTCTCCAGAAAAGCCAGCACGTGCATGACTTCAGCTGTTTGATTTTTATTTTTTCAACAGCAGCAAACACCTGGAGAGGCTTGGGGGTAACAGGGAGTCTGGGCACTAGGAGGCGCTGCTCCCAGTGGTCTCCCCAGAGCAGCATGTCTGCTTGGAGAGCAGTTTCTCGCCTTGGTGAGCACTGTGCCGCGTGCTCTGCAGAGTCCTGTGTGGCCAGCAGGACTGGCCCCGGCCCTGCAGCAGAGGGAGCCCAGGGCTCAGAGGTGACAGGCACCCCGAGGTCACAACCAGCCATGGTGGGGCCGGACCCCGGTCTAGCTTGCTCCTCGCAGCATCTGGGAGAGAAGAGCATTTGGGAAGGACCAGCTGCTTGAATGACTGTCTTTCCCAGTCTAATGGCTCCTCCCTCCACCCCACCCCTGAACCCTGTCTGAAGTTCCTCCCACCCAGGGCTGCCCCTGAGGCTCAGCCATCCCTCCCAGGGGCCTCTCCTCCTGACTGACACTGTCCCCTCCGTCCCAGCCTGTCTGGCCACGGCCGCGTTCATTCGCTCTGACAGGCAGTTGTGCTCAAGAAGAGGGGCAATCAGAGGGAGAGGAAGGCAGGGTCCTGTTTGGTGTCGGGCTCCAGATCGATGCCCGGGTTCTGGGGGGCAGGGTCTGAGACTGGCGTCTCCCAGGGACATAGGCGTGACTATAGGCTGGGATGAGGGGGGGCCGGGGAGGGGGTCAAGTAGGAGAAAGAGAAAGTAGCGAGTAGACCCAGGACACAGGGTGGTGGAGCTTGGCTCTGACTCTAGCTTCGCCCCAGCCTACCTGCCTCTCCACGGCAGGATCGGCTGCTTGCTCTGTGTGGGGCAGGAATGGTGGGAAATACACATGCAACAGACAAGGACAAAGGGCGGCCCCTGGCCTGACCCTCTCTAAATATCTTGTTTTAATCTGTACTAAGCAGACATGATGGACGCCCCTCCCTCTGTTATTGCTCTGAAGGCAGGGAAAGCGAGAGCATTCTGCATGCTTCTGTTTTCTGAGCTGCAGAGGAGGGAGAGAGAGAGAGCTGCTGAGCCCCAGAGGCCTGGGCTCTGGGAGACGCTGGGCAGCAGAGCCAGAGCCCTAACGCTGTTTCCAGGAAGAAAGGAGGAGGGGCAGGTGACATGTAGTGGATTTGACAGATAATAACTCTGCGTTTTACTTCCCCCTAAAAGCGCCCCATTGCAGAGGCAGCTGATGTAATTAGGAGCCAATTTGAGGGCGGCTCCTGCAGCACATAAAGCCCCTCATGGTGGGTCTGGGCTTCCAGCAGCCCTGCGTCTGCTCCATCAGCCGCGCCCACCTCCCTGAGCAGCAGGTCAGGCTAGAGGCAGAGGCTGCCAGCTGGGGTGATCTGACCGCCCGA
Organism: Myotis brandtii; assembly: GCF_000412655.1. Lineage (NCBI taxonomy): Eukaryota > Metazoa > Chordata > Mammalia > Chiroptera > Vespertilionidae > Myotis > Myotis brandtii. The sequence goes on along the minus strand of NW_005362269.1, from coordinate 14,488,206 downwards.
TTACGTCCTCCCGGAAGGGCGCCGTCTGGCTGTGGGGACCCCACCCCAGGGAGCACGGGCAGTTGGAAGATGCCTTCTTCCCTCCTCCTCCCCCACTTCGCCCCCCGCCACTGTGTGTGTGGGCACCCGGCAGCAAGAGGCAACTCTCCTGGCAAAAAGTCCAGAGGTGGGGACGCCAGATGTGCAAAGGTGGCCAACAGCGTGGCACTCAGGGAATTAGAGCTTTAGAGCCCCCAGCTCACCAGGCCCTGCCAGAGAGGGAGAGACGGAGCCGCACGGGAGAAGGGACAAGCTCTGACACCCAGCTCTGAAGGGGTTTGGAGACTCCATAGCTTTCTCCCTGGCCCCTCCCCTGGCTGTCATTGAGGAGACCAGAGAGCAGGAAAGCCTCGTTGGTATTCAGGCTGGGAGCTGGGGCAGGACCGGGCTGTGTCCCTGCTGTGGCCCCGAGGGCCTATCACACCTGAGAACCAGATCCCCAAACCAGAGCACTTACAGAGCCCTGCCTGTCTGGGGTCCAAGTGGGGTTGGGTCTGAATGACAGTGGCCAACTCTGGTCCGTCAGAGGGGAGGGCTTAGGAAGACAAGGGGCCAGACCCAGAGCTGCGCGGTGCCCTTGGCTGCCTGGCCACCCACTGCAGATACCTGTGCACGTCCAGATGCTGAGATGGTCTCGTCCCAAAAGCACACTGTGGAAGGACAGTGACCCCGTCCCTCCAACACAGGGCAGGGCAGGGGTGGGGGCGGGGGCGGTCACCTGGCCTTGAGTCAGGTCTCTTCCAGGTACACACGTCTCCTCCCAGTGGCTGGAGGGTGGGGGTAGGGGGAGTCCGAGCCAGCAGGTTCATGCTGCCCGATCTCTTGTAGGATCCCAGGGACATAAAGCCCGGCATCCTCACCTGGGCCTTGGCATCCGAAATACTTGGTTGTTGCCTCCCCATCCCCACCTCCACCCCGTGATTCACATGGAAGAATTTAGGAAATCACTAAGGGCCTGTAACTGGTGTCCTCCCCTCCTTCCTCCTCTTAGTCTGAAAGAGGCCCCTCCTGGGAGCACCGGCACCTCCTCTGTGAAATCCGTGTTCTCAGACCCCTGTGACTGCGGGTCTCCGTCCCAATGTGGGGCCCCATTGGCTCCCCCTTCTGCCTCCCTTGCTAGAAATGTGTATTTTCCCTCGGACATCCCCCCCTCCCCGTTACATCTCGGGCAATCTGGGAGGGACGTCCATCAGCCAGGGGGTTTCTGGGGACCCTGAAGGACACTGAGGCGACTCCTGAATTGTGGCGCATCAGAGGGCTTTTCCTGGAGATCATGGCGGCTTTGCCAGGCCCCCGGGAATGGTGGCGCGTCTCTAGCAAGGGGCTGGGCAGGCTGTTGGGGAGGCTCTGCTGGGGGAGCCTCGGGACTGAGCACACAGCAGGCCGTTCTGCCGAGTTTGGCGTCATCTGGGATCAGAGGGGTGCAGAGGCTCAGTTCAGGCTGTGATGTGACAGACACCTGCTGCTTTCATTCTCTGGGGAAGGGTGCATTCTGCCCCGACATCCTGACTGGAGGTGTTGGGTCTCCCCTCTCCCTTCCCCCCCTCCAGTGTCTCTCCTGGGATGGGCTCGGGGCGGGGGATCCTGTCTTCGGAAGTGCTCCCGCGGCCCCCACTCCTGGTACTAATCACGCTCCGTGGGGCCTCCTCCGGCTCCCGCCTCTCCACGCTGCTTCCACTGAGCTGTCCTCTCTCTGACGCTGCTTCCTGACCCGACTGCCCGGTCCGTGGGGCTTTCCTTTGTGCTTGATCTAACCATGTGGTGGAACGATGGAAACGGAACATGGTTCTGTCAAGCACCGCGGAAGGCCCCGCGCTCTCCTGCAGCATGGCCCGCCGCACCGCACCGCTGGACACCTCTCTGCTCTGGACACCGCAGCCGCCACCCGCCAGACCCTCGGGGCAGCCTCGGGCAGGGTGGGAGTCGCCACACCGCTGAGTGCCTCCCCTCCAGGGAGAGATACGGGCGGAAAGGGGCAGAGAAGCACCCTGAGGCCAGGCTAAGATGTGTATCCACATCCCCCCCAAATGGAACCGCCGCTCCCAAAATCTAGTCTGGATGCCAGCCGGGTAGAAGAGACAGGTCCAAGCTCAGAAACCATCGGTCGTATCTTCCACGCAAAGGGAGCGGGTACACCTGAGGCCTATGCCCCATTGTTTCAGGGAAGAAGCCCAGCCCAAGGTCATTTTCCCAAGTGTAGTGAACCCAAAGGTCACAGTGCTTAGGCCCGCCCCCACCCACCGTCTTTATGGGAAGGTTTGTGAGCAGGGGAAGGGGGCCATGGGCGTGAGTCTGAGACTTTGATGGAACATGGGAGACTCCTCTGAACCTGACCCCCACTCCTTAGGAGCACTTGGGCCCTGGGCCCGTACAGACTGAAGTCTATTCCCTTGACCTTCAAGCGCAGGTTCTTTCCATGGTGTTAGTTCAGTGCCACACGCCTGTGCAGACACCTGCTGTCTGACAATGAAGAGAGGGGTCTTGGTGCCTCCCGTTCAGCTTGTTTCTTGGTAAATTCTGGACCCAGTGTAACCAGAGGATTGTGTTCATGGTGCATGTCATGGAGCCTGTGTCCTCTCCCAGGAGAGACAGCCATGGTGGGAACCGAACCCTGGCCTAGACCCAGGAGCGGGCTCTGGGCTCCCCCGGGGATGTGTGACTCAACTATCTCCTCTCTCAGGTTACCGCGCAGCCACGTGCCCACCTGGCTGAGTACCCAGGAGTCCTGTGAACCTCTCTGAATCCCTTACCATGTACTGAGTGCTCCTGTAGGCCAGGCACTGCGCTGTCCTATGTTACTACCGTGTTCAGTTTTCACGACAACCCTGTCGATAAGTCCCATTTTACAGATGAGGACATCGAGGTTCAGAGAGGTTCACCGACCTGCCCAGGCCCCCCTGACTGCAGCGTGAATGTTCTAATGTTCTTTATGTCTGCAGTCCTCAGCCTTCCCAGCTGTGGGCAGTCCCATTGCCTTGAATCATAAAATCAAAAAGACTTTGACTTGAGTTGATGGGGAATTGAAATGTCCTTTTTTAACATTCCCTTTCAAGCTTCCTCTGTTAATAGGAAATAACTTGAGGAAGAAAGAGAGCAAGCAGCGCTGTTTATATGGGTCCTCCTCTTGGGGTGAATATGCCAAGATCCATATGGTACAGAACAAGTCCTTGGGCCTGGAGAAATCCCCTTCCCTCTGAACAGGGTCAGGGGGGCATTCTGAGCTCCTTGGTGCTGCCCACCGTGCAAGGGCCAGGCTTTGGGGAGTGTGTCCATCTTAGTACCCTCCCGTTGGCACCTCCCTGTTCCTCAGCAGCAGGCGTGTGACCAGGCTGTGCCCAATGGGCCACGGGCATCTCCCTCTGCCTCAGGCATATGGCTACATTCACAATAGCGGGGAGAGCTGCCTGGGACAGCAGTTGCACCGTTAGCACAGGTGGCATTTTCCAGCCGCTGGTGTCTGGTCCCCGTCTTCGCCCACTGCGCCTGGCAATGTCTTCTTGACTCCACTCATGACTTATGACCCTTCGCTTGTCCACATAACTCTCTTTCCAAGCTGGTGAGCCTTCAGGCCTCCCGCGGCCCCCATCCCTCTTCCTGCTCCTTTCCTTCTTTCTTTCATCCTGCCCGCCTTAGAGATACTGGAGGTAGAGGAAGAGAGCTTTGGGCATGTGCTTGGACAGGTCCATGGTCATCAGGTGATGGGGAGCTGTGACTTCCGCTCCACAAACGGGTTGCCGGAAGGATGACAGAGTGCAGACGGCTGGTGACAGCAGCCGGGCCGGGCCAGTCTGGCGCCGCATCCGCGTCCATCATAGAGGGCGACTGGGGCTCCCTCCCTGCCCAGCCAGGGGTCGGTCCGTAATAAAATGGCCTTGCCATGGATCTCCACCCCCTCCCCACCCGATCTATTAAAGCTTCTCTATGATCATGTACCCAGTGTCCTTGTTCTGAGCTGCCCGGGATGGGAGGAGACCACCCGGGCAGGAGGAGGAGTGCCCGTGACGTCAGCTCTCCCAAGACCCGGTTCAACCGGGCTTCGTTCTATGGCCCCTTTGCAAGTCCCCCGAGCGCTCTCCTGCCGGAACCCCCCCCCTCCCCCCCCCGGAGAGAGCCCGGGCCGCCTGGTGCGGTTACCCTCCCTGGCTGAGCGTCTCTGGCAGTGACAAATGCGCAGTGAGATGGGAACCGACTTCTAAAGCCCTGGGAAAGTTAAAAATACTTTCGGGTGGTTATGAGCATTAGGCAGAACAAATGGCTCCGAGAAACCCCGGGTCGTTTCGATCATGAAAAATGAAGCGATGGAGGTGGCATTTCAGGCGGGCTGTGCCTGGGGACGGACCCTTCTGCTTACGTGCCTACGCCATGATTAACATTTCTGGCCTCCACCCACATGAAATATTACACTCCGACCCCCTCGTTACTACAAACCAGGGCAATAACAAACACCGCAGGGGGGATGCTGGGAAGAACACATTAGTCCATCGAATCTAATTGCAAAATCATTTCATTAAAATGGGTCAGCGGCTCCATTGCAGAGGTCTGCCCGTTGTAATCCAAGTACACGACAGAGAGCGATTCCTGCGAACTACGCAGCTCTCACCTTGATTAAAAGGAAAACATGTTACCTGGCGGCCGTCCCCGGACACGGCCCGGCGGTGCGCGTCTTCGGGCTCAGCGTGTCCAAGAGCAAACGGTGCTCCCTCCTGTCTTTCTGCCTTTGACCAGCTCTCAGGGCTCCTCCGCCTTGCAAGGATCCCACGTAAATGCCTCCCTAAGGACAAGCAGAGCATATGTGCGAAATGCCCCTGCACGCTCCGGCCGTATGGAGCCACTGGCAGGGAACCCAGAGGGCTGCCACTTAGCAGGGTTTGCCAAATGAAATTCCCCGGGCTCAGCATACCGGTGCCTCTGGGGGAAATGGCCCCGGTCAGAGTTATCTGGTGGGCTGGATGCTGGCAGGACAAGGGCAAGAGATTTGTGTAAGACATCGGACAAGGAAGCGCCCCCCAAAAAACCATGGGGATCCGTGACAGGTTTTGCTCACACGAACCTGGGGGTGGAAGTTGGAGTGAAGGGGGGGGGGGCGGTGGTGGTGAGGAGGAAGCGGAGACAGGTCCAGACCTCCGACCCCTTGTGATAGGGAGAAGGTTCACTTCAGAACCAAAGACCCACCAAATCCATTGTCAATCAGGAATTCACGCAGATTGATCATGGGAGAAGGGAGAGGGTGGGAGCGCCTGCTTCCCTCCTCACCGTAGCCCGGGGCAGGAACCTGCAGCTCAGCCCACCCCACCTAGTGGGGCTTCCGGACCAGTCCTGGGAGGTTTTGTAGGGAAGCACGCCTGCAGTAGAGTGTGGTGCTAGTCACGTGGGCCCTGGCGGCAGCCTCATCCCCCGGCCGTGACTGAGCACCTGCGGGCCTCAGTGTCCTCGTCTGTAAAATGGGTCCTCATCTATAAAACGGAGGCCTGATGCCCTCAGAGCCTTAATGTGCTCACCCATTGAAGTTCAAAGAGTAGTGCCCGGCTCTGGTCCATGCTCAGTGAATGTCAGCTATTGTCACGGGTTACTCGGATGTTCAGTGGCTTCCGACATGCCCAGTGTTCCACTACGTTCTAGAAAAAACAAGCAGAATCACAAACATCTACAAACTCTTGCCCCTTTCCCAGGAGACCCTCCAGTGCCTCGGTCTTCCTTGCACCGTCACAACAACCCCCGTGAGACCCCCGTGAGATCTGTATTGTGTGCTCATCACCCCAACTAAGCACATTTTCTTAATGCATTTGGCTTATACTTCCATCATAGTACTTAGTCCAACGTGCTTAATATCATAATTATTATTTTTTTATTTTTATTGATTTTTTGCAGAGAGGAAGGGAGAGAGATAGAGAGTCAGAAACATCGACGAGAGAGAAACATCGATCAGCTGCCTCCTGCACACCTCCCACTGGGGATGTGCCCGCAACCAAGGTACATGCCCTTGACCGGAATCGAACCTGGGACCTTTCAGTTCGCAGGCTGACACTCCATCCACTGAGCCAAACCGGTTAGGGCTTGATTCCCTTCTTGCATGTGGAGAGACCTAAGCAAATCCGTGGCAAAGCCTAGGCAAACCCACACCCTCTCCTGCTGAGACCTCGGTACTGCCGGCGCCCACACTGCTCAAGGTGCAGATAGGGTCACCAAGGGGCGCCTGGTGGGCTGCACAAGAAAACGATGCTCGCGGTCTCTGAGCCTGTCCTATATTACAACCCTCTCCCCCGCACCCCGACGAGCCAATGGCACCCCGCTGATGCCCTGAGCACATGTGGACCGGGTCCTTGTTTTGTGACTGGCGTTGCGCTCCTGGACCGTTGATGCGAGCTAATGAAGACCTTCCCCATCCGCTAGCTGGTCCGACAGGAGGAACAGAGCCCCGTCCCGTGGGTGTGGCCTGTGGTCTGCCTCGTGGAGGTTTGCCCGGGGTCAGGGGGCATTTCTGATCAATAAAGCTGTTCCCAGGGCGTCACTCAGACAGCGCGTGGTTGGCCCTGTTACCCTTACTATGCAACCTCAAGAAAACCAAATTTCGAAAAAATAAACCTTAGTTTCGGATACTCTTAGCTCCTCGGAACTGGCCTTTCACTGTAGCTCAGCAGGGCTCACTCACGAGGGGGAGGGGGGGGCGCAGATCTGACCCTCAGAGGGCTGGTGCTTGTCTTCTCTGTGTTTTAAATGTTTACTCTTTGCCAGCATATTTTTAAAGGAAAGTCAGGCAACACGGGGCCACATCCCCAAGCTCCGGGGCAGTGCCTTCCGATCCCCAGGCCCCGGCCCTCGGTACTGTCGCCCGCTGTTGGAGCCAGGTGTCGGTGGTCGTGGGTGGCCCTATGCGGGCCTCCTTTATCGTCCCCTTCCCTGCTTGGGCCCTGAGTGTGTGACCCCTCCCCTTACTTTGTTCCCGCCCCTGGTGTAGCCCCCATCAGAACCCCAGCAAAGTCTGCTCACTGGATTGTCATGCACATTCAGAGGGTCCATGGACAGGAGCATCAGGACTCAGTAGCCCCCTAAATTGTAGCCAAATTCCATACACATGTGCCTGGAGCACTTCTAGGAGGAGGCGTCCTAGCTTCCTTCAGCTCCTCTGAGAGGTCCGTGCCCCCCAAAAGCTCATGCGCCCTCGGAGGGGTCTCCAGGGGATGAGAGCGGTGAATGGCAGCCCAGATGGAGAGCTGGGGGGCGGGAGGGCACCAGCAAGGTGGCCAACAAACACGGGCAGCGCTGTGTCTGTCCCTGCACCCCCACCCCACTGCCCACACCTCGCCGGGTGCGGGAGCCCTGGTGACGCCGCCCTCCCTCTTTGGCCCGCCCAGGCTCAGAGGATTACCGCAGCCGGTTCAGCAGCGAGTGCTTCATGGACCTCGTGTGCCCCGAGAAGTGTCGCTGCGAGGGCACCGTTGTGGACTGCTCCAACCAGAAGCTGGCCCGCATCCCCAGCCACCTCCCTGAATACGCCACCGATCTGTAAGTGCCGCCGGAGCAGGGGGGTTGGGGGGGGAGGGACTCCATTTGCGTCCTCCACCCCAGTCACCTGGGTTCAGCCCTGGCAGGGTCTCCTGAGGTGCCCCCCTGACTCAGCCGCCCAGGCATCCTCTGGGGACAGCTTGCCCACGGGTGAAGACGGTCCGTCATTCTGCAAATATTTCCTGAACACCTGTGAGCCAGGCACTGTGCTAGGCCCACCAGCTTTCACAACAAACAGAGCGGACAGTCCGTCCTTACGAAGCTTACGGTATAACCAGAGACGGATAGTAAACAAGTAACTGTCATATAGTGAGAGAGCAGCTAGGATGGTTAGCTGTATCTGAGCCTCCAAGTATGCTGATACAGGGGTGTGATGGTTTATCCAAAAAGAAAGCGCTAGGAAGTTACCCACAGGGTTGGGGGGACGGGGGGAGAGACGCAGCACTGGGAGGTCAGGGGCTGGCGGACCTGGGTCTGATGCCCGCCTTCTCTGGTCTTCCTGGTACTGGGCAGCTGCTTCTCAGATCTGAGGGTCAGATTCTTAGCTGCAGAAGTGGAGGCAATGACCCCACCGCCAGGACGATTAGATCAGAGAATGCGAGCACAGGACTCACCTTGAACCTGGCACAGAGTAAGCCCCAGGGAAACGATGGTGGCCTTCATGACCCTCACCCTCCTTCTCTTGGCCTCACAAGTCACGGCAGGCCCTCCTCTCCCCGAGCACCTACGCATGGGGGCCTGGGGTCCCCAAGCAGCCCCAGCAGAGAGAAGGATCCGGAAAAAGCTGAGAGGCTGGGCGCCTTGGGAGGACATGGGGAAGCCTTCCTGGGGGTGTGGCTGTCACTGGTACCCTCCTGAGTGAAGGTGGATCACTGGCAATGGATGCTGAGTATTCAAAAGCCCAACACACCTAGTCCCAGGGGCTTCCCCCGGGAGGAGCCTGGCCTTCGCCCTTTCCTGCCCCTCACACACTCCCCTTTCCACCCTCCCCACCCGTGGGCTGCAGGGTGGACACTACATTGTCCAGGCTCTGCTGATATGGGCTGAGTGTGAGGTCCAGGCGGCAACTCAGCTGAAGCCATGGGGGTGCTGGGTGGGGCCTCAGAAGGTAGGGGAGAGGGAGCCCCATCCATCTTCAGCTAAGCCGCCCCCTCATCTGCTTGCTTCCCATGTAGGCGACTGAACGACAACGAGATATCTGTCCTGGAGGCCACCGGTATCTTCAAGAAGTTGCCCAACCTGCGGAAGATGTAAGTCAGCTGGGCAATTGGCAGGCTGGGCAGAATGCGGGGCGGGGGCGGATCCCTCAGCTCCAGGTGGCCCTCTCGGCCTCCTCCTGCCCCCCCCCGCCCCACCCCGTGGGCATGTATTGGGCAGTAGGCACTAAGGCACGGCGTGTAGACACAGACCAAACGGAACATCACTGTTTCTAAATCATCGATATTGTGATGGTGTGTGCCCCATGCCATCCCTGCCCCCCCATGTGCCCTCTGCTCATCCTGCTCCCCAGCCCACAACCCGCATCTGCCCCGAGGGAGGGGGGAGGGACTCAGGAAAGGATCAGCGACGGGACATGGGGGTCTCGGGTGAAACACAGAAAGCTAAGGAACTTGTCCAAGGTCAAAAGTCAGTGAGCAGCGTAGAGCCAGGAGTGGTAGCAGGGCCATTAGGTGGGGAGCATATCTGTCCTGGAGGCCACCAGTATCTTCAAGAAGTTGCCCAACCTGCAGAAGATGTAAGTCAGCTGGGCAATTGGCAGGCTGGGCAGAATTTGGGGCAGGGAGGACTCTGCACAGAGGCAGCA
>NW_005362269.1:14471263-14478834 GCF_000412655.1 Myotis brandtii | reverse complement strand
GTGCATAAATCCATATAAACACTGCTGGCCGGCCAGCCAGCCTGGTGACCCAACCGGGTAAACCTGGGCCCAACAGCCTCCAGCTGCAACCACTTATATAAAACTAGAGGCCCAGTGCATGAAATTTGTGCACGGGGGTGGGGGGTGTTCCTCAGCCCAGCCTGCACCCTCTCTAATCTGGGAACCCTTCCCAATTCGCCTTGTCCCTTCTGCCTTCTCCCACGGTGCCGGCCTTTTCACCTTCTCCCTTCTGCCTTCTCCCGTGGCACTGACCACCCTTGAGTCACCTCAGGCTGGTCTCGCATTCTCCTGGCACCTCCCTGCTTCTGCCTCATCTCTGGAGCAACGCCCTGCAGCACGCATAGGAGCTAATAAAGAGCTAATATGCTAATGGTCCGGTCATGACCCATTAAGGCTTCCCAGCTAATTTGCATATTACCTCTTTATATGTATAGATTATATGTATAGATAACTTGATGGCAACTCTTGGTTAAATAGAGATCCTTATGTGCTGGGACCTGCCACCACCCCTATGCCCCTGAGAGGTGCTGTGTCCACTGGATTCTGCCTATTGGTGGTCAGAGCCAGCTGTGGGTCCAGTTCTGCCAGATCTTCTGGTTTTCCAGAAATCCTGATGTTTTGGCGTGTGCCAACTCCTGATTTTTAAAAGTGGGCAACTGGTTCTTATTAAAAACATAATCGTGGCCGGCAAACCCACCCAGGGACACCCGGTGGTGGGGCTGCCCCTATGCCCCTGAGAGGTGCTGTGTTCACTGGATTCTGCCTATTGGTGGTCAGAGCCAGCTGTGCCTATGCCTGAGTCTGCTAAGTGTCCTCAGGACAGTGGGACCAGGACCCTAGGATATATTCTTCATGTTTTTTTAAATATATTTGTATTGATTTCAAAGAGGAAGGGAGAAGGAGAGGGAAATAGAAACATCAATGATGAGAGAGAATCATTGATCGGCTGCCTCCTGCATGTCCTCCACTGAGGATCGAACCAGCAACCTGGGCATGTGCCCTGACTGGGAATCAAACCGTGACCTCCTGGTTCATAAGTCGATGCTCAACCATTGAGCCATGCTGGCCTGGCCAGGATGCATTCGTAGCTCTATCCTGACAGGGAAAAGGAGAGTGAACACAGTTAGGGGTTTAGACTTCGCTGTGCCCTTCTGGACCATTCTGAGCCCCTGTGCCCATGTCAGAATGATGAGGTTGCCCTGAGCATCACTTGTGGTAAGGGATGCAGAAGGATGAACTGGTGCCCACGGGGTCATTAGCACTGTGGTAACTCGAGGCCACTTTTCAAATGACATCACCTTCAGAGTGAGGTCATGGCGGCTCTCTGGTGACTTGCAGCCGTTTCTGTCTGGGAGGCTCTCAACCGGAGTCTGGAAACTGGCAGCCCCACCACCGGGTGCCCCTGGGTGGGTTTGCCGGCCACGATTATGTTTTTAATAAGAACCAGTTGCCCACTTTTGAAAATCAGGAGTTGGCACACGCCAAAACATCAGGATTTCTGGAAAACCAGAAGATCTGGCAGAACTGGACCCACATTCCCAAATGGCTCCGATCGAGTTGACCTGAGGAGCAGCCCCCTTAGGTGGGGCATGTGTTCTCCTGACCACTGCCATCCCCAGGCCTGCTCCCAGCTGACCACTCCCCTCGCTCAGACCTGCTCCCAGCTGACCACTGCTGCCCCCCAGGCCTGCTCCCAGCTGACCACTCCCCCCGCTCAGACCTGCTCCCAGCTGACCACTGCCATCCCCCAGACCTGCTCCCAGCTGCCCACTGCCATCCCCCAGACCTGCTCCCAGCTGCCCACTGCCATCCCCCAGACCTGCTCCCAGCTGCCCACTGCCATCCCCCAGACCTGCTCCCAGCTGCCCACTGCCATCCCCCAGACCTGCTCCCAGCTGCCCACTGCCATCCCCCAGACCTGCTCCCAGCTGCCCACTGCCATCCCCCAGACCTGCTCCCAGCTGCCCACTGCCATCCCCCAGACCTGCTCCCAGCTGCCCACTGCCATCCCCCAGACCTGCTCCCAGCTGCCCACTGCCATCCCCCAGACCTGCTCCCAGCTGCCCACTGCCATCCCCCAGACCTGCTCCCAGCTGCCCACTGCCATCCCCCAGACCTGCTCCCAGCTGCCCACTGCCATCCCCCAGACCTGCTCCCAGCTGCCCACTGCCATCCCCCAGACCTGCTCCCAGCTGCCCACTGCCATCCCCCAGACCTGCTCCCAGCTGCCCACTGCCATCCCCCAGACCTGCTCCCAGCTGCCCACTGCCATCCCCCAGACCTGCTCCCAGCTGCCCACTGCCATCCCCCAGACCTGCTCCCAGCTGCCCACTGCCATCCCCCAGACCTGCTCCCAGCTGCCCACTGCCATCCCCCAGACCTGCTCCCAGCTGCCCACTGCCATCCCCCAGACCTGCTCCCAGCTGCCCACTGCCATCCCCCAGACCTGCTCCCAGCTGACCACTGCCACCCCCTGGGCCTGCTCCTGGCTGACCACTCCCACCCCCTGGGCCTGCTCCTAGCGTTGTCACCTGCCTGGACCCTGTGGACGTTCGAGCTGCAACCCCCCCTGCAGAAAGAATGTCCACCTCAGGGGAGCGAGGGGTCCACATGGAGGTGACCAGGACCTCCCCCCCCAGACCTGTCAGTGTGCCAGGTGCTTTTGCTCCACTGTGACCCACTCCTCGGTTCCCAGAACCCCTTTGCTCTCCCCCCACTGCCCGTCCACCTGGCATGGGCTTCAGCAGCACTGCAGGTCCTTCCCGTTGCCTGGTTTACGGGCTGCCCTGCAAGCTGAGAGACCTCCCAGCGCCGTCCCAGCCTCGGGGCCCTCGTGTCTCTCGGGAAGCCTTAGAACAGGTCTGAGAGGCTCAGCCAGCAGCTCACAGAGGAGCAGGTCCCTCTGCCTCTGGGTCCTCTGAAGCACCCTGGCCTGGGGCGGGGCTTCCTGGATCCTCCCGGGGGGACCCTCCGTTCTCGTGGGCGGCAGAGCCCTGAGCAGAGTGCCGAGCAGGACCCTTCAGGAGGGTCTGCAGACACCCCGACACCCTCATTCGGCGTCCCGAGTGCTTGCCCCGGCCTGCTCGCTCGCGCGGGGCTCCAGCCTAGGCCGTCTGCCATTTTGAACACCACTGTGATGGATGCAGAGAGAGCAGTAGCCTGGTCTTCTGGAACATTCTCTCCCCTTTTGTCCTCCCTGATGTTTTCCATTCTCCCAGCCTGAGAACATGCAGTTCACGAGCCTTACAGGAACGTGATGCTAATTTTGCTCATTTAAAGAACCAGATGTCAGGCGATGGGAGCCCTCGCTGCACCATGGCTGCAATTCATCGTCATTGCGGCCCTGCACTTCAATCCCCGAGAAGCCTGACTCTCAGGAGCAAAACCTGTGTCCTCCAGCGTTTCCATGAGTTACAGCTGCTGGGGGAGCCTCCTATATCTATTTGGGGGGTAATTTGCAGTCTCCCCAGAACATTACCTTCATTCCTGGACCAGGACGACAGGATTTATAAGAAAAGCATCTGCGGTTAAGGACAGCCAGGCAGCGAGCAGAAATCCAGTGGGAGAGCCCCCCTTTGGCCCCGCACTGTGATCTTGGGGGAGGGGTTCTGAGGGGTGTGCTCCTATGTCCTTAGCAGGATAGAAGTGGGGGAGGGGAGCAGATTGGTGATGAGGAAGAACAGAGGGAGCAGATTGGAGAGTGGGACTGAGATGCCATCTGTGTCCTCCATACCTGCCCACAGGTGTGGCCACTGGAGCACCTTGCAGGGCCGGTCCTTACTTAGAACAATGGCAGGCGGCCTGCCTGGGGCCATGAGGTGCCCAGTTCCACACCCTGAGGCCGCTGTGGCTCAGCACAGAGCTCCCACAAGGAGGGCACTTGGAGAAGCGACAGTGCAGGGACGGGAGTGGTGCTCTGGGACCCGGAGCAGCGCCCTCTCCTCTCGGGGCCTCGGCATGCCCAGCAGCACAGTGGGCCCGCTGGTCCATCTCTAGTGAGCCCTCAGCTCTAACAACCTCAGGTGCTCGGCCAGTTAGCGGACGCGTCTCCACCCGCAGACCTCCACCACCACCATCCGGTGCAAGGCTCTGGCTGCTGTGTGCTCGGGAGGCTGAATTCCTCCCTCAGGCTGTCAATGCCCTCACCTTCCGCTTCATCCATTCCTCCTGCACCTGCGCTGCATTTCAGGATGGTCTGCAGAGGCTCCCGGCCCCCCGCCGGTCCCCCGCCTGCCAGGGAACTCACAGCCCCAGTGGCCCTACAGGACCTGCCTGCTGTTCAGGTCTCCGGAGGCCTGGCATGGTGACTGGGCCTGCCAGGGAACTCACAGCCCCAGTGGCCCTACAGGTGACTTGTTCAGGTCTCCGGAGACCTGGCGTGGTGACTGAACCTCGCAGGGGAGGGGAGAGCCTGCTCGCAGTGACAGGACCGAGCCCCCTCTAGGAAAACAAAGTCAATACCCACATCACCTGAGGAACCGTCACGTAGGTTCACTGGAGGACTCTGCGTGTGCCTGAAAGCCTGGCTTCCCATCCCCGTCTCAGCTGTGTGACTGCGGGCAGGTTGCTCCAGCTCTCTGAGCCTCAGTCACCTTAGCCCCAGGATGAGACCGTTTTAATGATGACACCCATCTGGTAGGCCTTGCTATGAGAATTTGATGTGATTCTGTTGCCAAACCCCTCACAGAATAATGCTCAAAACGTGGAGACTAGGACGTGTCAGTTTCTGTCTGGGATCTGGCCTGGTGAGGGAGCTAGGAGTTCTGCAAACGCCCAGCCCGTGGGGGGGAGGGGGTGGGTAACTGAACCTTTTGCTCCCCCCTCCTCTTAGGAAGTGCTGCTTACCGAGGGCATTTGTTGAAGACAGGAAGTTCAAGAATCACCTTTTCTTTCGTCCACACACTTTTTATTGTTTGTCCTATTTTGCATACTTTTTTGTTTATTTGTGTTTATTGAGGAATAATTGGCATACTTAGTTTCAAGGTTACAACATAATGACTCAACATTTGCACACATTGTGAAATGCTCACCACAATTAATCCAGTTGCCAGCCGTCACCATACATAATTACAACATTTTTTTCTTTTTCTTCTTTTTTCTTGAGTTGAGGACTTTTAGGATTTACTCTCTTGGCACCTTTCGAGTGTGCGGTACAGTATTGGTGACTGTAGTTAACAGAGAGCCCCTTTGTAAAACTAGCAGTCCCCGGGCATGGAAGAGGTGATGACCCTGAAAAGACTTTAAGCCCCGCACAGTCTGTTTCACAAAGGTAGCGGCCGGGGTTCCTGCCCCCAGGCACAGGTGCTGGAGACAAATGTCTGGGAGCCCAAGGCTGCGCTCTCCACCACCCCATCCTCACTCCAGGGGTTGGCTGCAGGGCCAGTGACTCCCTGCCTGCATCTGTCCTGACCCATCTGCCCCTCCTTCTAGAAACCTCAGTAACAACAAGATCAAGGAGGTGCGAGAGGGCGCCTTTGACGGAGCAGCGGGCGTGCAGGAGCTGATGCTGACAGGGAACCAGCTGGAGATGGTGCACGGGCGCATGTTCCGTGGCCTCAGTGGCCTCAAGACCTTGTAAGTGCTGGGGCCTAGGCCACGGCCTGGAGGGAGGTGCGGGGGGGTGCATCCGAGGGACTGCGAGGGCTGGCGGGCGGCAGACCAGGCCCAGGCACCTGCCTGGCCTCCTGAATCCCCTCCTCCTGGAGCCAAAGGCCTCAGACATTCCCAGCCCATGATGGGGAAGAACTGAGCATGCTAAGCAGCCCCAACACACGCGCACGCGTGCACACACACACGCACACACACACAGAATCATACCAGAAACATGCTGATAGAAGCACACAAACACATTTACCCACTAACAGTGACATATATACACGTACATAAAAATGACATATACAACATGCAGATAAATGCATACACAACAAGCATGCCTGCAAGCACACACATACACACACACACACACCACATGGTGTGGCCCTGCTGTGGGAAGGAGAGGGTAATGCCTGTGCTCTCGCATCCCCACCCCTCTCCTTGCAGGATGCTGAGGAGCAACCTGATCAGCTGTGTGAGCAATGACACCTTCGCTGGGCTGAGCTCAGTGAGACTGCTGTCCCTCTATGACAATCGCATCAGCACCATCACCCCCGGAGCCTTCACCACGCTGGTCTCCCTGTCCACCATGTAAGTCCTCCTGGATCCACTGCACACTCACCAGCTCCTCCCCTGCAGGCCTCCCCCCTCCCGGCTCCCTGCTATCTCTGCCCAAGGTCATCTACCCATCTGTCCACCTAACAACCGTCTGTCAGGCTCCCTTCGTGTGCCGGGCACACCTAGGTCTGAGGATGCACAGGCGTGGTCCCTCCTGGAGCTCACAGCGCAGTGAGTCACCACAGAACGAGGCCCCGGTGCTGTGGAAACCAGCATAGGCTCTGTCGGGGAACCCGGCGCTGTGTTCCAGGATGGGGGCTAGCTTGTCAAGTGGGAAGTGCAACTCCTCCCCTGGGAAGAGCTTGTGCAAAGGCCCTGTGGTGGCCTGGAGCAGAGCAGATACACAGGACTATGAGAGCCCAGCTTCGAGGGGTCTCATCAAAGGGCCACAGGGCACTTGAGCGGCTTTACTTTCCTCATTTGTGAAATGAGAATAATGCTGCCTCCATCCTAGGGTGGTTGTGACCAGTCAAGTGAGGGGAGGATTTATAAAGTGCTCTGCCTGGTTCCAGTCCTCTAAGTGACACACAGGAATTGATAGGTGCTATCATCCCTTTGTCCCTCCATCAACCCAATCTTTGCATCCTGCGGACATGCACAGAGTGTCTGTGCTGGTGTCACACCTGTGCCAGGGGACACAGAGACAGACCTGGGGCCTCCCCTTGGGGCAAACGTGGGGCAACCAGCTCTGGTGGGTGCCACGGAGGAATGAAGGTGAGTGATGGAGGAGAATTTGCTGAGGGTCCTGCAGGCCGAGGACTGGAGGCTGAGGAGGGCCGGCCAGGTGGACACTAGGGGCCTGTCCCCGCTGGAGGACCTCCATGTGTGAAGGATGTGAGTGAGAGAGTCGGCTAAGGAGCCAAAGGGAGCTCACAGCTGGGGCTCCGCAGAGAGGACGTGCGTGGCCAGGGCCCCGGTCATGGCCATCAGCCAAGGTCCGGAATGACACTTGCAAAGATTACATCTTGATTCAGAAGAATCTTCATTTCCCTTCCCAGACCTCCTCCCTCCTCCCCTGGGCCTGACCCTCTGGAGAGCTGGGCCCCAGGGTGCAGAACAGGACCTGGGCCTGACCCGCTGGAGAGCTGGGCCCCAGGGTGCAGAACAGGACCTGGGCCAGCTCCCACGGTAGAGGGTAAGCACCCAGAGAGGGCCTTCTCTCCTCCCAGAAACCTCCTGTCCAACCCCTTCAACTGCAACTGCCACCTGGCCTGGCTCGGCAAGTGGCTGAGGAAGAGGCGGGTCGTCAGTGGGAACCCCCGGTGCCAGAAGCCATTCTTCCTCAAGGAGATTCCCATCCAGGACGTGGCCATCCAGGACTTCACCTGCGAAGGTGAGGC
>NW_005362269.1:14434476-14471162 GCF_000412655.1 Myotis brandtii | reverse complement strand
GTGCGGGCAGGCAAGGACCCCTGAGTCCGATTCTACCCCGCCCCCAGGCATTGCAGCTGGGGCTCAGAAGGGCTCTGCAGGCGGCTGCCCGGCCACCTGGCTCCTTAGAGCAAATTAAGAAAAGGTGCCTCTTTCTAAAGACAGTTTACTTCCATTAGTCAGAAGTTTGTCGTAATATATGGATCTGTGACAACAAGATACCATACAGCCATCTACTGTGACCCAAATACCCTCATCTGCCGAGTCCACAGTGAGATGGTGCCATTAGGGGCGCAGCCCTCCGTGCAGGGCGCAGCCCGCACCGCTGTGCACGGTGCCCTGGGCCTCGACCTCAGTTCCTGCTGGCGCCTTGCTGAGGCTCCGCGTGTGCGCTCATGAGAAACGGACTTCCCGGTGAGCTCCCGGCAAGTTCCTGTCACTGAACAGGTGTGAGAAGACCTGGGCATCGAGGCTTCGAGTGTCAGGATGTCAGAGGCAGATTGTCTGCTTAAATTCAAGCCAGCACAGTTTTTCCTTGGCCAGCGATTCACATACAGAGCCGGTTTAAAGGTTATCTGAGGTGAACGTGTCCTGGAGGGTGGGACAGTCACCCTTAGAGGCGCTGTGTTGTGGAAAGAGAGAAGAAAGGGAGGAGGAGGGGAGGAAGGGCCTGGGCAGGGCTCTGCCCCCACCCCCACCACTCGTTAGTCGGTTTGGTTTATTTCTGATCGGTTGGCAGTGACCTCTTTCCTGTCTAATACTCTGGCCAATCAAGTTTTTAGAGTCTTCATGACAAATGCGATACAAGACAGGCAGTCCTGCTCCCTGGCCAGGCACCACTTCTCCTCTTCCTCCTCCTCCGACTGAGAGTGAGACCAGCAGGCCCCCTTGTCCTGGGCCTGCTGGAAGCCAACGGCTTCCCTTTACTGACAGCACCAGCTTGCTCACTGTCCCCACAGGGGAGTCTGTCCCCCGCCACAGAGTCTGTCCCCCACCATGGAGTCTGTCCCCTGCCACGCTGACTCTCAGGGTCTCCACAGGCAACGACGAGAGCAGCTGCCACCTGGGCCCTCGCTGCCCCGAGCAGTGCACCTGCGTGGAGACAGTGGTGCGGTGCAGCAACAGGGGGCTCCATGCCCTCCCCAAAGGCATCCCCAAGGACGTGACTGAGCTGTAAGTACCCCCTGAGCACCCCGGAATCCCTACCAGCATCATCACTGCCCCCCCGCCGCCATGTCCCACAAAGCTGCCCGAGGCCCCTTCTTACATGGACCCTGCAAGATGGAGCAGAGCCTCCCAGGCAGCTGGCAGCAGCTCAGACAGGGGATAGGAAGCAGCCCACCCCTGCCTCTGCCTGGCCGGTGACATGTGGGAGGGTCAGTGCCCCGTTTTCTGTGTCCCCCCGGATCCCCGCTCTGCACTCCACCTTCTAGCTTCCCCACCAATCTCTCCATCTGACACCAGACACAACACAGGATCATCTCAGGACACTGTCCAGCGGGCGCCGTGGCTCCCCACGCACTGCTGCAAACACCACCCTCTTCACCCGGAAAGCAGCCCATTTCACAGATGACACGTAGCTCTGGGTCTGTTCCCTCTCCGCCCAGGAGCCTCTTACTCCACAGCCCACGCTCCCGGCACTAGCTCCTCAGGGCGGTTTCTGCCCCAGCTTCCCCATTAGATGGAAGAGAAGCCGCTCCCTCCCTGCAGGGCTCTGACTCTTGGGCAGAGAACCTATTTCTGCCCCTCGAAAGCTCAGTCAGCCCCGCAGGCAGGAGGCCTGTCCCAGGAGCAGCGAAGCTGCGGCCAGGCCAGTGTGCTCACTCACACACCACACCACTCTCGATTCCTCCATCCTTCCCCTCCCGCTCAGTGACCGGTGCACGCGTGTCAGGAACGCTGCAAACCCAGGGGAGGCCGTGCGAGCCACCCGGTGTGGCCCCTCTGCTCGTGGGGTGAGGTTTACCAGGGAGGTAGCACATCTGCTCGCTGGTCCCAGAAGCTCCGTGCGAGGACAGCCTGTGCTGCACAAGGGGGACGGGGCTGCTGGGAATCGTAAAGGGGGAGGCTTGACCTCGACGTGAAGGTCAGAGGAGGCTGCTCTGGGGGTGAAGCTGGAGCCCTGGTCTGAAAGGGAGGAGCAGAAAGTGAGAAGGGGAGGGCTGAGTGGCAGAGCGGGAGGGACTGCGGGACACCTGCCCTAGCAGGACACGCACACACCCACCCCCCACACACCACCCCTCAGGCTTGCACTCTCTCGGGCCAGCTTTGCGTGAGCCCTCAGACCTCAACAGAAGGAGACCCAGACACCTCCCGGCTCTCCCACTGCCTCCTGGCTGGGGCCTGAGTGTCCATTGTCTTGGGTGAGTGTTGTGGCTCCTGGCACCTCCTGTCACTCAGGGAGACAGTAACTGGGGCCGCCAAGCCAGGGGAAGGAACAAAGGTCTTGATGGGCACTAGAAAGTCCGAGTCGGCCCCGGGTTTGGGCCAAGGCCCTGCCCTTGGAGATCCGTGTGAGCACATGCCACGTGCAGTGAGCCCCGAGATGTTCCCAGGCAGCTGGGCTGGGGGCTGGGGGGGGGCTGCATAAAGTGACCCCTTTCTGGGCTAATTGAGTGCCGAGTGCTGCAGGTCAAAGAGAAGAACCTGCTGTGAAAACAGGCCCATGGATGCTTTCCCACGGCTCATGAAGCAGAGATTGGAATAACACAGATAATTGGCTGTAATTGTAGAGTAAACTTCGGAGCTTGGGGAGAAGGCCCGGTTGCCTGCCTTGGAACCGATGGCGCTTCCCTGGCCAGATGGTCTGCGAAGCTCACCATGGCGAGCAGCCCTCCCCTCGGTCCCACACCATCTCGGTCTCCGGGAGGGGAGAGGGGGCAGAGGGCAGGAACGTGGATGCCAGAGGGCGCGAGAGCTGCCGGCCCAGGAAGCTGAGGCCCGGAGGCCTCTGGTTCAGGGACGCCGGCCGAGTCCCCAAGTCCAGATTCGCTGTGTCCAACGCCGGCTTCCCAGCTCCCTCGGGCATCCTGGGCCATCTCGGGCAGAGCTGCCAGCTTACAAAACAAAATGCCCATTCACTGAGAAGGAGAAAGGGCAAAGCAGGTGTGGACGTCTGATACAGGCAGAGAAAGCGGGCAGCGGGCAGCCCACGGAGCGGTTTCCCCGAAGCCGGCCATCTGCAGCCCCGCGGCCCCTCTCTGTCTCCCCCACCTTAACGGCTACTTGCCGTGTGGGACCCGAAACCATGTCCATGTGCGTTCGTGCTGTCCCATTAAACCCGCTGCTGCACCCAGCACTCTGAGTGGGACGCCCCCCACGCCTGGTCCTGTGACAGCACGCACTGTGGACTGGGAAACCCTGGCTCACCGAGTTACTGTCCTTCTCCATGCTGACATGCTGCGTCATATAAACCAGAAATGCCACAGCCATGCCCATCACGGCCCACCTCACAGAGAAGTCCTTGAGTAAAGGCACGCAGTCACGCTCCATGTGGCAGTTCCAGGTTTTCTCAAATTTTTAATTTCCACTGGGAAGCTCAAATGTTGTCGTTGCCAACAATTGCTGTCAGCCCTTTTTCTTGGAGTGGTGGGCTCACCCTGTTTGCTCTTAAGAAATTGTCTTCTCAATGCCCATTTGGGAAGACCCTGTTTGCTAGTCATTCTTCTAAGTAAAAACGGTGGTTTACGGGGCTAGGGGCTAGTTTAGCTTGTAACTCAGGTGCCCAGGTGCTTTTCTTCCAATGCACTTCACATGCAGCAAAAATGCCTTAGGCCACACTTCCGCTTGACACAAAGAATATTGAAGAGGTGTGCTCAAGGGCAGAGATTTAATGCAGTTAACAGTTTTTACTCTTCATTGAGGTCATTCTTAAATGAAATTGGCTTTTATTTATACTCTTTGGTACTAGTTGGTGCCACTGCCTTGATTCATGCTGAGGTGCCAGCAGTTTTACTCACACAGCACAAAAGGAAAAACCGTGATTTAATCTAACCGCAAATATTGTTTTAGCTTCCTTCATAGACCCCTGAAGAGTCCAGGGGACCCCAGGGTCCCATGGACAACACTTTGAGAACCACTCAGGCCATCACACACAAGCAGGCAAACAATCCACAGAGACACCTGCTAGAAGTCAGCAGCGAGTTCCCGGTTTAAAAGCAAGCCTCCAGGGTCTTACTGGACGCTGAATGGAAGCAGATGTGGCACAGCCCAGCCCCCAAGGCACCTGACACAAATACTCCTCAGCTTCAGGAAGTTCCATCGCTGCTGGGCCTCGAGCCTTCTCCACGGAGGCCTGCCATTCAGGGAGCATTTACACCTAACGTCTGCTGGCGCCACTTAAGGGGGTGTTTGCTCACACCAGGCCTCTGGTTCTGGAAACGGACCTGCAGGCTAACACCTCCCTGAGGCTGGAGCAGAGGGGCAGACCCCGGGGTGCCGCAGTCCACCCCCGGGGCGTACCCAGGGAGTTTGATGCTGACTTGGGTCTGAGGACCATGCTTTTGGGTTGCTGTCCTACCACTGGTACCCCCAGGAGAGGGGAAGGGCAGGGTGCCATCTGTCCCCAGGCACACCTGTTGGAAGAAAGGGTTTCTATTGGGAACCGAGTGAGGTCAGAGGGCACCATGGGAAGAGGCTGACAGTACAAGCACACACACACACACACACACACACAGCCCTGTAGACCCGGAAGGGATGGGGCTTGGCCAGGAGGACACAGGGCACCTGGAGAGTGCGTGTGGCAAGAGATGACAAGAGTCATTGATTGAAGGACAGGATGGGAGGGACCTGGCCTCGCACTGCGCAGCTCCATGGGGTTAGAGGGTGGGGTCTGGGAGTACCGAGCTGTCTCCTTCTCTCAAACCCAGTGAGGGCGATGGCCATGCATGCAGGAGGAGGGGCGGAGACGTGCAGTGAGTGACAAGCAGACAGGATGCGCCTGGGATGGGGAGGAGTCGGGAAACCCTGCCCCCCCACCCCCCACCCCCCTGGGGCCTTTAGGGAGGCAGGGCAGAGTCCTGTCTGAGGGATTCTCTGCAGCTGCC
Organism: Myotis brandtii; assembly: GCF_000412655.1. Taxonomy (NCBI): domain Eukaryota; kingdom Metazoa; phylum Chordata; class Mammalia; order Chiroptera; family Vespertilionidae; genus Myotis; species Myotis brandtii. The sequence goes on along the minus strand of NW_005362269.1, from coordinate 14,466,138 downwards.
ATGTATAGGGCATTCACTGCTTGCCAGGGCTATGAATGCCAGGTATCTTCTTATGTGACCTCATCTAATCCAACAACCGACAAGGCCGATATTTTTACTCCCGTTTTGCAGATGAGGTAACTGAGGCACAGGAAGGTGGGGTAATTTCTTAAGATCATACTACCAAGAAGCAGCAGGGCTTAGACCTGAGCCCGGGTCTGCCTGACCCCAAGGCTCATCCTTGAGCCACTAGACTCTTCCTCCCCTTTGGCCGAGGCCCAGGTCCCGTGCACTCGGCCCAGGGCCCGACTTGTTGGGGATTTGCGCCAGCCAGCCACGGGTCTCCTTGCAAACGCAGGGAGAAGGCAAACCCGGCACCCCTGCCATGATGCCGTGGGCCCTGGTCAGTGGTTCTGGCTGGGTCCTTCCTGCCGCTGGGTCCAACCTTCTCTAGCAATGCTCGCTGTGCCCCCAGCACTGGCCAGGCTCCCCAGCACTTACAGAGCTACTGCCCATCGCGGACTGCCTCCTTGCCTTTCCCTGGCCAGGGAGAGGCACAGAACCGCCTGCAGCCAGCGGACGGCACTGATCACATCTTCAGAGAGCAGGCCGGCTCTGGCACCACAGCACTTAGGGTCCTGGCATGGGCTCTGAAAAGCCCTGAGCAGATGGCTTCAGTCGAGGACACTTCTCGTGCCATGACTATCTGGGGGGACAGGGGCGGGGCTGAGGGAGCCCCCCTTCACTCCACCAAGTGTTTATTGAGCTTATTGTACCAGATCTGTCCTAGAAGCCGGGAGGACAGCAGCCCTCCTGATCTCAGAAACGTGGACTAGGGGAGAAGGACAATACAAACCCGTGAACTAGGCATTTCCGAGAGGAAGTAGAACAGCACTTCCCAGGAAAATAAAGGGGGAAAGGGGAGAGAATAGGTCTCATGAAGACCACAAGGTGGTAAGACCTTCAGGTCAAGAAGCCGAGGGGCCATGAGATGGAGCGAGTAGAGTGGAAAGGAGGTGGTGTGTGCTGGAGACTTGAAGAGACGTGTGGGCTCTTGTCTGCCGTTATGAGGGCTGGCTCTCCATCCCGGGAGCGCAGGAGCCATGGGAGAAGCTGAGGCAGGAAAGGGACATGATCTGGCTCTCACTTTGGAAATGTTAGTCTGGAAGAACAGAGACTGGACAGCAGGGCTGGTTGTCTGCCTTCCCGTGGTCACGCGCATCGTCGGATGGAGACATGTGTGTGCCTCCGTATAGATGTTATGTTCAGAGTGCATTGCACACCAGTTGCCAGGCTGCTCCGAGAGCTCTCCCCCGAGACTCCAATTTAACCTTCATAATCACTCCAGGGTGCTGACTTTTATAATCCCCACTTTATAGACGAGAAAACACAAGCTCAGAGAGGTAAGCAACTTGCCCAAAGTCACACAGCTATTAGCTAGTGGGGCCAGGATGTGAGCCTCAGCTGCCTGTGCTCTGTTAGCCCAGGCCCCAGTGGAAATGCTGGCCCACAGTGAGGGCCCTGGAAGGCGCCTGCCCTCCCTCTCATTCACCAGCCAGCAGGTCCAGGAGTTTTGTGGGGGCACCTGTTAGCTCCGCAAAGCTCTAACAGGACAGGGAACATTCTTTACAGAGATCTGTGTGGATGTTCATGCGAGGCAGACCTGTCCTCCTGCTGGGGCTGACACAGCATTTTTTTTTTTTTAATTCTCAACCCAGGATATTTTTCCCATTGGTTTTTTGAGAGAGTGGAAGGGAGGGGGAGAGACAGAGAGAGAAACATTGACATGAAAGAGACACATCGATTGGTTGCCTCCCACATGCCCCCAACCAGGGCCAGGAACCTGCAACCTAGGTATGTGCCCTTGACTGGAATCGAACCCAGAACCCTTCAGTCTGCAGGCCAATGCTCTGTCCACTGAGCCAAAACAGCTTGGGCTGACACAGCATTTAAATGCCAATTGCTCTAGCTGGTTAGGCTTAGTGGATAGAGCTTCGACCTGCGGACTGAAGGGTCCCAGGTTCCATTGTGGTTAAGGGCACATGCCCAGGTTGTGGGCTTGATCTCCAGTAGGGGGCGAGCAGAAGGCAGCCGATCAATGATTCTTATCACTGATGTTTCTAGCTCTTTCTCCTCCTCCCTTCCTCTCTGAAATCAATAAAAATATACTTTAAAAAATAAATAGATACATGCAGGTCAACACGGAAGTTAACCCACTGGAAATGCTCCCTGCTATTTCTAGGGCAAATACGAATGCTGCCTTCGGAAAGTGTCCGCAGGGCCCTGGGCTGCAGGCTGCAGGCATCTGTGGAGTCTCCCTACAAAGAGGGCTTTTCCACAACCACATCTGCATTTCGGAAGTGGAACCTTTGATTTCGAGTTTCCTGAGCTGCCGGGCCAGGTAGCCAGGGACATTCTTCTCTTAGAGCCGCCCCCTCGCAGCCCCTGCCCCCTGGGCACACTGGGGTTTTCATCTCACAGAGCACTTTCCCTGCTGCCCAGAGCACACGGGACGCCATGGCAAGCAAAGCAGAATCACTCCGAGGACCTCACCATGGGGTCCGAAGCATCGGGAACCCGCCGTGCCACCCATGGGTGTGGGAGATGATACGGGAAGGGACGCTTGGGCTGCTATCCAAGCATCTCGGGGCGGGGGGCGGGTAACTAGGCGAGGGGCAGCCGAGGGGCTGGACCTGCCCCCCAAGGAGCTGGGGCGTCTGGGGAGGAAGAAGGTCAGTAGAGTCGGAAGCAGAGGTCCAGGGGGCATTGGCTGTAGATGAACTGGAGGGGGGAGACAGGACTGGGTGGCTCACGTCATGGCTCACTCGGCCCAGTTGTCGGGGCAAACACTAGGGAGGGCGCTTCGCAGATCCGGTCAGCATCTAAGTCAGTGGGCTTTCTGAGTAGCAGAGATCGCCCAGCTGGTGTGGAGGTGGAACACATGATCCTAGGAGGCCTTGGGAACAAAAGGCTGGGGGTTCCTGGGGAGTGAGCACCCTGCCTCAACACTCTAACGTACAAACACCACCTGAGTTTCCAGCTTGCCGCCTGCCCCACAGGTCTCACACTACCCCCTCCAAGTGGCCTGAGCAGTTCCTTAGGTAAATATATGCTCTAGACCAGCAGTTCTCAACCTGTGGCTCACGACCCCTTTGGGGGTCGAACAACCCTTTCACAGGGGTCGCCTAAGACCATCGGAAAACACATATATAATTACATATTGTTTTGTGATTAATCACTATGCTTTAATTATGTTCAATTTGTAACAATGAAATTGAGGGTCACCACAACATGAGGAACTGTATTAAAGGGTCGCAGCATTAGGAAGGTTGAGAACCGCTGGTCTAGACAGATAGACCGACAGACGGACAGCCCTTCTCTAACTAGCAGTGGAATCCAGGGAAGGACTGTAAGCAGGAAGAGAGGCTGATCCCATCAGCACCAGCACCGGTCTGAGCCCGGCTGGAATTCAGGGGCACCGGCACCAGCACGGTGGGCCCAGAGGCTCCGGAAGTGTGTGTCCTGGTGCCCATTCTCCAGGGCCCTACACTCCCCTCCCCTCCCACCTCAGGTGAGGATGCTGACGAGAGGCCATACAGGACAGTGGTACGAGTGCAATAAGCCACTTACATGCTGTGTGGCCTTGGGCAAGTGTTTTAACATCTCTGCGCTTCTGTTTCCTCAACTGTGAACCCCTGCCGTGTAGGGTGTGGTGAGGGCTGGGTACACGATGGGTGTTTATCAGCACCTGCTGTGTGTCGCTCTGTACACAGCCTTGGGGAGCCTCTGCACCAGCAATCTTAGACAAGAGCCCACCACTGGGGAGCCTAGCAGTCCCGTGGGGGAGAGGTCATTGGTGGAATAATCACACAAACAGATATTAAATGGCATATGTGGTGTGTGCCTTGAAGGGGTGGGGGAGCTGTGAGAGAGTAAACCAGGGGCCCCCCAGTCTGGAAGTCAGGGCCGGATGGCGCCTCCGGGGGAATGACGGCATGTGGTGCCCATTGCCCGTGTCACTCTGCTCCTCTTTCAGGTACCTGGAAGGAAACCACCTCACGGCCGTGCCCAGGGAGCTGTCCGCCCTCCGACACCTGACACTTATGTAAGAGCCCGCTTCTTTCCTGAGGGAGCTGAGGAATGCGGGGAGTAGGAGGCCGGCGCTGCAGGCTCCCCTCGTGAGGCAGGGACAGACAGCTGGCAGGGCTGGGCCAGCCTGAGGGCTCAGCCTGCCCCAGTAAGAACCACATGCAGAAATACCCGGCGCCTGGCATTGCCGACCATCGCTTCACCTGCCTCCTCGGCTTGGGGTCCCCGTTAAATTCCTGAGATCCCTCCGTCTCCGGTTTCCCGCCAGCTGTGGCTGCACTTAGATTTGCCCAAAGCATAAATGGGCATTTCTTCTTCCTCCTCCTTTAGTTGCCCGGAAAACGTTCTAAGTAGAAGGTTCTAATTGAGGCTCCTTCGGTGGTAGCTGCTACTGGCTCTCTGTCTGCGGAGACCCAGGAAACCCCTCAGATGAGGAGCGGGCTGCTGGCCATGGGTGTGGCCCGGGGAGCCGGCTGGTCTCCGAGCCCCGTCCCTCCACAGCTTCCCTGCCTCGCCAAGAAGGGGCCTGAAGGGGGCAGGGAGCCCGTCCACAGGGGAAAAGAGAGTTCTTTCAGAAAGAAAGTGTCACCCTTGGGAAATGGGGCACTGAAGAAAGGCGGAAGGAAGCGCCCTGTCCCCTTGTTCAGCCTGGCTTCCCACCTGAGCCCGAAATCAGTCTAAGATGAGGACTTCCCAACCTCGGCACTAGGGACGTTAGCGCCCGGATCATTCCTGCTGGCGGGGCTGTCGTGGTCAGTGTGGGAATTTCAGCAGCATCCCTGCCTCTGGCCACTAGATGCCAACAGCCCTCTCCCCCTTGGAAGTGACACAAATATCTCCAAACATTGTCAGATGCCACGGGGGGGGGGATGTGCCCCCCATTGAGAACCTCGCTCTAGAGACCCTTCCGCCCCAGAGCAGTGGTCCCCAGTGTCAGCTGATCGTCGGCACCGCCTGAGTGGTGTGCTTGCTTTTTCAAATACTGATGCTCAAGCCCACGCTTGACCAATCAGATCAGACGCTGTGGGCATGGACCCCGACCTTAGAGGGTGGAGACACTCCCAGGGGATTCCGACGTGCAGCTGCTGTGGAAACCACTGCCGGGGGATTTGTCCCTGAGGAGAAGCTGGAGGTTGTAGTCGGCAGAGACTAGACCCCCACCCACCTCCTCCCCCAAGAGAGAATCTGATGAGGGGAATAAGTGAGCGCCAAACGAGCGGGAGGGCAGAGGGACAGTGAAAAAAAGAAATAATCAGGGGAAATATGCTAGAATCAGGGAGAGTGTCGTCTTATGTGTTATGGTTGCTGGTAGAATGAAATGAATGGATAGACATGGAATGGAATAGTTGAATAGCTAAGTGGATGGATGGATGGACAACAATTGCTTGAATGATTGAATAAAGAGTGCATAAAATATGAACATTTGGATGACTGGGTGGGTAGGTGAATACATGGTGGGTGATGGGTGGATGGATGGATGGATGGATGGATGGCAGGCATGTGTGGAAGCTGGGAATGGCTCCCTCAGAGACAACTAACAGTAAATATGACCCTTTTGTTTCCCTTTCCCTAGTGACCTGAGCAACAACAGCATTGGCGTGCTGACCAACTACACCTTCAGTAACATGTCGCACCTCTCCACCCTGTGAGTACAGGGCAGGGCTGGGCCATCCTTTCCCCACCCCTCAGGCCAGCCCTGTGCTCCGTGATCCTCAGCCTGTGGCTGCCCTGCCCGGGCCAGGCCCTCACCTCAGAAGGAGAACAGAGCTGCTGCCTGGCCGTTAGACAGGGCCTGGCCCGCAGGCCTTCTGGAGAGGCCTCTATGATTACTTCTGTGCCGTGTGAGGTTCCGTCCAGGGGACGTTTCCCTACACGATTACACTTTGCTCAGGCCCATTCATTTCCCATGAGCTCTGCACACAGAGAACACTCACCATTCTACAGTAGAGGCGGGCGCTGGCAGAGCTTGCTGGGCAGCCAGCCCCCAGGGGACCCAGAAGGAACCGGGCACAGATAGCCAGTGAGCTCGCTGGAGTAGTGGGAGAGGGCCCTCCGTGGTGGGGGGTGACCCTCTGTGGTGGGGGTGACCCTCTGTGGTGGGGGGGTGACCCTCCGTGGTGGGGAGTGACCCTCCGTGGGGGGGATGGCTCTCTCGTTGTTAAGCTGCTCTTGTCAGTACATTCAAATGGGGAAGCTAAGCCCCTGGCTCTGACGGCCCCAGGGTGGGCAGTGCACCTGTGAGCAGCCGAGACGGGAAGACCAACAGCGCACTGTGTCCTTTTCCGCAGGATCCTGAGCTACAACCGGCTGCGCTGCATCCCGGTCCACGCCTTCCACGGGCTGCGGTCCCTGCGCGTGCTGTGAGTACGGGGTGCCCTGCGCCGGGTGACAGGGGCAGTGCTGGGCACTCCTTCCCCGCTCTCCGTGGTCCCAGGCCCCCCACTCCCCCTACCGTGACCTCCCCCCCAGCACCCTCACTTGCTGAATGGGAGGAAGGAGCATTCGCCTTTCCCGGTTCCAGACCACGACCACATGGGGAGCCTTGAGCAAGCCGCCACCTCTGAGTTCCTACCTGTTTACTCGTAACTGGGACCCGTAGCGCCTCCCTGTGGGGTTTAGGAGATGCAGTTACACTCACGTGTGAGGCCTGGGGCCGCGATTTTGAGGATCACTGTTTTGCAGTTGGTCCCTCCGCTTCAGAGGGGCGAGGCCAGCACTGTGACGCTCCACAGGGAAACCCTGCACCCGAGAGCTGGGAGCTCAGGGCCCGGCCCGCAGACAGCTGTCAGTCAGCAACTGGACAGTCTGCTCTTGGGGTCTCTTTTTTACAGAGCAGTGTCAATAAGTTGCCGACATTTAAATATCAGGAGGTTTCTCATACAAACCCTAGGGAAATGGAGAGGCTTGGCCATTCCAGGGCTCACCTCTGCATTCCTGCCTGGCTGCACCCTCCCTCTGTCCCTCTGTCCCTCTGTCCCTCTCCCTCCCCCCTCACCCCTCCTCACCATATGACACCTGCGTGGCTCTGCCCTGCACATAGACAGGGCAGCCCACTGAGGCAGACGGGGCCACCTCTTCCCACGCTCAGCTCTGCCCTGCCCCCACCGCACGTGTTCTCATCCACAAAATCGGACGATGATGCTAGTTGCCTCTCAATCCTTACGAGGATTCGGTCAGATACTGTACAGAAAGCACTAAGCACCGCTCAGGCCCACGGGAAACACCTCATAAATAGTCATTTGTTATTACTGTTCCCACATCAGCACTTGCAAAAGCACCTCCCTGGCACCTCCGCCCGAGGCCTGGTGACCCCTGATTCTGGTGCCTTCCGTCCGGCACAAAGAGGATCCTTTGAATGATGCCCATGAGAGCGGAGGTGCCAGACATTCTGCCCCAAACTTACCAACTTCTTACCCTCTGGCCCTCTGTTACTATAATAGTGGTAATCATGAGGTGCCAGACATTCTGCCCCAAACTTACCAACTTCTGGCCCATTGTTACTATAATAGTGATAATCATTTTATGGGCTTTTCATGGCCATTGCCTCATGTAACCTTTTGCAGCAGTGCATGCGGTTGAGAGGCTTACGCCCATTTTTAAGATGGGGAAACTGAGGCCTGGCCTAAGGTCCAGCAGCCAGAGGGTGGCAGGAACCAGCCTCCTGACTCCGAGCCCTGGGGCCCTTCCCAGCACCCAGGGCCGGTCAGTCAGCAGACAGCACCCAGTCAGCTGGTCCGTTCCAGAGCCTCCAGGCTGATGTGATTTATTGGGGCCCACGAAACACCGGTGTCAGCGACAACTCCGCCACACGTCATCTGCGCTGTTATTAAAAATCAATTTTCTGGGGGCAGAGGAGTGCCCGCGCCGACAGGGCGCCATCTGTTATTGTCACTTATTTATTATCCACCTTCTCTGGGGGTGCGCAGAATGGAAACATCAGCAGAACCATTCCCCTGTTTCCCGTCGAGCACACAGGACGTGGGCTCATCTCGCCAGCCGGGGGCCCCCACCTCCCACCATCCCCCCTCCATCTCAACCTGTTGTCTCCCACCCCAGCCTCCAGCTCTGTGCATGGGTTTGCTGCCAGGGGGTGACCTGCCAATTTTAATGAGATCCCTGTGCACATGTCCATAGTTAGAGCAGTTCTTTTTGGGGCAACTCAACACAGAAAAGGGAGGAAGAGAATGAATGCTTGCCTGTCCATCTGTCCATCCGCCAGGCGGTGGGGTGAATGTCACCCTGTTTTCTCCCTCCTCAGCACACGGCGTGCCCACCCCTGCAGCAGTCAGTTCATCAGGGTGCACTCACACACGCAGCCCGCTGAGCCTGCTTCTTGAGTTAGGGCCACGAGGATTTGAGCGCCGTGATTTTAGAATCGTGGCATCTTGGAAATAAAATGGGGTCTTAGAGACCCTCGTTGCAACCCTCCACCTCAGTGGGGAGCAGTCATCTGCTGCATAAGAGCCAATTCAGGAAAAATAAAAATGTTCACAGGCTACATTTCTTTTACGATATTTGTATCCCTTTTCCCAGTAACTGCACATGGAGGAATTTATGCTGCAGCCTAATCCAACATGAGGGAAAGGCTCTGTGCATTAAGATCCTGGCTGCACTGTTATTTTTAACCTAAATTTTAAATATTACCTACAAGTGCCACCGTGGGGAGACGGGCAAGGAACACATCATGCAGCCAGTCAATGAAGGGCAATTACTGTGAGAAGATGAAAACTCCACGGCGGTGCAGGCGTGGAAAAATAAACCTAATCCGCACATATGTTACAATTATAACTGGTAAACACGGATAGCTCTGAAGGGGGGCTATCGGGGAACGTAGACACTTGAAAAAAATCATGGAGGGCTGTTAGCCTTGACGTTTCTGTAATAAATGAAGGTGACGTTAGAGATGGATGAAGACAGTAACATATCTACAATTGAGAGAGTAGGGACAAAAAGATAGGGGTTTTTTTTTTAAATCAGGAATTGCAATATATGCAACTGCATTTAAGCATTTGTAGATTTTCTCATTTTTCAAGGGATTCGTAATTTTGATTAAAATTCAGAAAAGACCAGTGATCCAGGGATGCTGGCCGTTTGGAGTGGGGCAGAAGGAGCCTCAAGATTCAGCCACAGACAAAGGCCAGAAAGTGTGTGTGTGCGCGCACGTGTGTGTCTGTGTGTGCATGTGTGTGTATACGTGTGTGTGTGTGTGTGTGTGTGTGTGTGTGTGTGTGTGTTGGCAGATGAATATAAATACATTTCAGAGAACATGGCAGAAGGTTGGTCCAGGAGCCCTGAGTACAAAACATTGTGTGAAAACATGCTTGTACTACTTCACTCCTCATCTGAAGAAAGTCAGATGAGAACATTCTCGTGAACATCCACGCTCTTCTCCGGGGATCTCTGTGTTCCCTGGCCTGTGCCCCACACCAAGCCACATGCCTTGCGTGCGTGTGGTCCCTGCAGTCACTCCCAGCCCCCGCTGGCCTCAGGAGCCACCTGGATTCGGTTAGCACAGGCGGCTAATTTGGCGTGTGTGTGAGGGGGGCGTGGATTATCATCCATCATCCTCAGTATTTTTAGCTCCTAGGACAATCCCTGAAGTGGGATGGAGTTTGCTGTTTACGCACAGGGGGCTGTTCATCATGCCCCATGCTGGCATAGACCGTCCCTACAGCATGCCTGCCCAGGGCTCCATGTGCCCTTGGCTTGGTTACCTTCAGAGACCAAGAGCTCACTCCCTTCTCAGACAACCTCATTTCGATTTTTTACAGGAAATATTTTTTATTTAGTGTTGACAGTATCACAGATGTCCCCCCGCCCTCCCTCTTTGCCTCCCTCCATCCAGCCCCCGAGCCCCATTTCGTTTTTGACCAGCTATTGAACATCAGCTAATTCTGGTGAACCAAAGGGGGACTCCTTTGGACCTCCAAACCATGGTCCTGTCGTGGCCCTTTGGTGCATAAAAGGAGACTTTAGAGATGCAGGCAGCTGAAAACTTCAGCAGCAGGTGCTGGGCTGTATCAGCTAATTCTGGTGAACCAAAGGGGGACTCCTTTGGACCTCCACACCTCCTGGCGTGGCCCTTTGGTGCAGAAAAGGAGACTTTAGAGATGCAGGTAACTGAAAACTTCAGCAGCAGGTGCTGGGCTGGAGGAGGGTGCTCAGACGTGCAGGAGCCGCTCTTTGGGAGCCAAACCAGGAGCGGGAACCTGCGGGAGGCAGGGGTCCTCAGCCGTGTTGTCCTGGTAAATCCCAGCCCCTTGCTCAGGAGTCTATGGGGAGCTCAGCGGCTCCGTTCATAATAAATGGGAGCGCGACTTGCAGGAGTCCCTGCGCCAGCGCTGCCTTTGGGTCATTTGCTGTTTTTAAATCAGGGCTCCGTGCCTCTCCAGGAGCCCAGGCCTCATTCAGAAATGATTAACGGCGGGCTGGGGGGCCTTCGCCAACCAGCAGGCAGCCATGAGGTGATCCCAGCTAATGGCAGGCAGGGGCCGTGTGATTCATAAATAACCACATGCAGTGGAGGTGGACAGAGACTGACGAAAGTGCTAGGAAGTGCTTCCAGCACCTTCTTACCCGGGAGCAACGGGAGGTGAGGAGCCACCTGCGCACTCTGCCCTGCGTCCTGGGAGGGGAGGCGGGCGCTTAGGGTGATGGATGACACCCTACACCAGCTCAGCGTGGTTAGGAGCGTCACCCGGAAGCCTGTTAGAAACACAGCCTCTTGGCCCCACCCCACCCCCCTGAGCCAGCCTCTGGGGACAGAGCAGAGCCTGCTTGCAATTAGCTCCCTGCCCCGGGTTTGAGAGCCTCTGTTCTGTATTAAGGATGATTGAGCTCATGTCTGTCTCCTGCCAAAGCCCGGAGCAGGCTCACAGCAGCTACAAGGGAAACAAAAGAGCAGATTCCCGAGTGTCGTCCTGACACACCCCTTCGTTTCACTGCGGCTCCCTTCATAGCACAGGGGTCTGTGCCCAGCGTCCCTAACGCCGCCTCTGAGAGTCTGTGCATCTCACAGGCCAGGCCCTAAGGGAGCCATCAGCTGGGGGATTGGGGTGTGCAGCTGATGGCTGATCCTTCAGTGGAGGGTGTAATCCGTGGGTTGTGGATTTGCTCGCATTGTGACTTGAGCAGCGAAGCACAGTTCATTCCGTTTTCTCCCTGGACCTATTCTCCAGGCATTTACTTGAAGCTCAGTATACGCACTGCTCTGCAGGTGGGAATAGCTCCTGCTACCTCCACAGGGTGGAGGGAGGCTGCCTGGCCCCTTGGACATGCTGTTAGGCAATGCACCAGGCCCACCCGGTCCCATTAAGGCAGTGGTTCTCAACCTGTGGGTCGAGACCCCTTTGGGGGTCAAACGACCCTTTCACAGGGGTCGCCTTAGACCATTGGAAAACACATATATAATTACATATTGTTTTTGTGATTAATCACTATGCTTTAATTATGTTCAATTTGTAACAATGAAATTGGGAGTCACCACAACATGAGGAACTGTATTAAAGGGTCGCGGCATTAGGAAGGTTGAGAACCAATACATTAAGGCGAGTGTGAGGCTCCCAGGCAACTTCCACAGTGTCTTCTGTCACCTGAGCTGGGACGATAGCATTTCTCACTCCCCATAAATCTCCCAAAGTGACTAAAAAGGGAACCAGTTTCTTGATCGGAACCAGACATTCTTCAAAACCCTGTCACAAGTACCAGTAGAGGCTCATCATTTAGAACTTAGGAAATGACGGTTCTGTATGGATTAATGCACCCACCACCCGCTTCTGGGGCAAATCTGTTTACTTCCACTCCCAGTTTACAACAGGACACTGAGGCCCAGAGAGGGTGATAACTCTGCCCACCGTCACACAGCTGGCACGTGGCAGAATCAGGGTGTGAATGGAAGCAACCTGGATGCAGAACTTATGGTCTCAGCCATGGTTCTTCGCATCACCTCTGAAACTCCAGGCCTCCATTAGGGAGATAGCTCTCCATTTTGGAGGGGTGCAAAAATGGAGGCCCAAGATGTAAAGTAACTTACCCAACATTCCACAGCGAAAAGGGACTGGTCCCATCCCAGGCCCATGCCGTACAGCAGTCCGTCCTCTCCTTCCCAAACCCTCTACTCCCGAGTCCCTGCTGCTGAGTGGGGCATGGGGACATCCACGCACAGGCCACAAAGGACGCGGTGCCTCCTGCTGCTGGCAGTGGGGCCCCCAGTGAAACGGAGGGGCCTGGGCCAGCCTGGGACAGCATGAGGGCCCCGAGTCAGGTCTGCTCTGGGCGCTAACCTCCTGCCTGTGCTCTGCTGCAGAACCCTGCACGGCAACGACATCTCCAGCGTCCCCGAAGGCTCCTTCAACGACCTGCTGTCCCTGTCCCATCTGTAAGTAGCCCCGGCTCTCTCCCCAGCATGTGCCCACTCAAACAGAACATCGCCTAGTGCCACGGCCCATGGCGGCCACGGTTAATGTACATGGGCGGCTGCAAGAGGGAAATGAAGACCCGAACAAGCCATGGGGCCCAAAGCTGACACACCTTTCCACACAAAGAACGATAAATTGTGGGGCTACGGCAGGACAGGGGCTTGGGGTAGGGCCATACACTGGGGGACAGGGACTAGGAAATATGTGGGGAAACTGACGGAAGAGCAGGGTTACTGTAGTGGGTCTGCACGTTCAGAGACTCCCAGTCCCTGGTGATAAGAGTTCTCCTGGTGCAGGGAGGGCACCTTTCTCGGGAAAGTGACCCGCTTGTAGGCAGAAAGGGGGAAGTCAGAGCCCTCCCTGCATCTGCCAGTTCGCAAGCACCTTCAGCTCAAAATACTCAACGTCCCAAACTGGCATGTTGAGGGTGTGTGTTCCGAGCGCCCTCGGTGTGGCTGGGCATCAAACCTCCTCCGCAGAGAGCGCCCTCCGGTGGACCGGGCGGTGGGCAGGGGAGCTTCCAGGCGGCTCCGGGATTGAGGTAGTTGAGGTCGAGCGGAGGATTGTCTTACTGGGGTGGGCGAGAATAAAGCCTCAGAGGCGGAGGGCTTGGCTGGGGTTGAAACATCTCCAGGGGTGGGAGGGACAGTCTGGAGTCCACTGGTGCTCATGCCAGACATGCCCAGTCTAGCCAGAGCCCGAAGACTCTGCTCTCCCAGAGGGCCAAGGGTATGGAGCCTGGGGCCCAGCTGGGTGGGGGGACCCTGACTTCCTGCTCTGCCCCCAGGGCGCTGGGCACCAACCCGCTGCACTGTGACTGCAGCCTGCGCTGGCTGTCGGAGTGGGTGAAGGCGGGGTACAAGGAGCCCGGCATCGCCCGCTGCAGTAGCCCCGAGCCCATGGCCGACAGACTCCTGCTCACCACCCCCACCCACCGATTCCAGTGCAAAGGTAGGTGCTGATGCCTCCCCTCCCGCCAGCCCTCCACTCTCTGGGCTCGGCTCTGCCTCCAGCAGCCTGTCTGAGCTGACCCTGAGCAGGTGGGACGCCTGGTGCCACCGCCCTGTCTGCCATGGGTCACAGGCGCAGAGGCTGATAGGGACGTGGACCCGCCTCTCAGGCTCCGTTGTCATGCTCTCCCCAAGGCCCGCCCTGACTTTTCTCCCTGCCTGCCTTCTCTCCATCCTCCGCGTCGCTGAGAAATTCTTCAGCCTGTATCTGCTGTCCAGCATTCCTAAAGCACATGCATTTCCCCAGCAATTTGTGACTTAGACTGACTGCATCATCATGATAACAAACTACTGCTGGGTCTTATTATGAGGGAGGCATTATGTTAGGTACTTTCTCTTTATTTTCTTTCCATCACCATTTATCCCCACTATTAAGCACTTTTTCACATGTTGTTTCATTTCATTTTCACTTTCTATGTATTAATGTATTTACTTTCTCAGAACCTTTGTGGGGTGCACACTAGAATCACCCTCATTTAAAAAATGAAAACACCGAACCTGGTCGAGGTGAAACCATTTCTCACGGCCACCGCTGGGAGGGTGCTCGGCCTTGCTGATTTCAGAATGCAGGCTTGGGCCCCGGGCTGTACTGTCAACCAGGCTTCTCACGGGCCCCAGGGGTACTACCCACCCGGGCCTCACTTGGGCCCCAGGGGTAATACTCACCTCACCTCCCCACCAGCTCCTTTTGAACCCGTAGAGCAGTGGTTCTCAACCTTGGCTGCACATTAGAATCACCTGGGAATCTTTTTAAAATCCTGATTTCTGGGCCTCATCCTCCGGAAATTCTGTTTCTTTGTTACTAATGTTGTGGCCCCACCCCATCACAAAGAAACAGAATTTCCGGAGGATGAGGCCCAGAAATCAGGATTTTAAAAAGATTCCCAGGTGATTCTAATGTGCAGCCAAGGTTGAGAACCACTGCCGTAGAGTATTTCCAGTTTCATCCTCACTGTTGCTGCATTAAGTTCTTGCTCTTTTTAAAAGTGGGTCCTCAGATAAGGTTCTGAGGCAGGAATTACTGAGCCAGGTGCATGCTGATGTTTAAAACCTTCACACTTGTCGCCACACTGGTTTCCAAAAAGGGCTGTAAGCCGCTGACTCCCCAGTGGCACCATGTGAGTGCACTTTTCACTTTCTGGCTTTATTTTATCTCATTTTGTAATCATTGCTAATTCAATAGCTAAAATATCATATCTCTTTATTTTTTTTTTGTCTCTGATTACTGGAGAAACTGATTTTTTTCAAAAATTTACTTCCCACATGTGTTACACTTGTCCGTTAACGTCCTTGCTCACCTCGTAGAGCCGTACTGTTTTTCGCCTGTTTGGTTGGTTTTTTACCGGGTACTTTAACCACCCTCTACACGTGTCCTCGGGACACCGTCTCCCTGGGGCAGTCTCTGTCCTAATGGAAACCCAGGGCCAAGCCCCTGGTGTGGCTCTCACTCAGGCCATCTGGTCACCAACCCGCAACGGCCCCTCTCCCACCGGCTCAGACTTAACCCGGTCTCCAAATGGATGGCCGTTATCTTGGGTTCACTTAAAGTCCTAACATGAAGTAGGGCCTGTTCATCCGGGGCTACTGTCCGAGCTGGCGACATCCCAGCTCTGCAGGGACCGCGTCTCTCCCTGCAGCCCTCACAGCTGGAGAGCAGGACGCGGTGACAGCGTCGTGGGTGCAGAGTCCCGAGCCTGGCCGCCCTTGTCAGCACCATGGCTGTGTCCTCACCACTGTGTCTTCCTCCTCCCGCCGTGACGGGCTCTGCTTCCTTGGCCCCACCCTGTGTCCTCCATAGCCAGGCACTGACCACGCCGTGGGGGTTGTGGGTGGGGGATGCATTTGGGGCGGAGGAGGGAGGTTCCAAAGGAGCCTGGGCCCAGAGCATCTGGAACAAAAAAAAAAAGATACTCATGGGTTTTCTAATTACAGTGCATTGTTTGCAGATTAGCACCCAAATAGGATCAGGCTAATTACAGTAATTGGTGTGATTGCAGTGGTGCTTCTGAATGCTGTCCCATTGTGACCTCCCCTCCCTGGACAGTGGCTGGATTGATGGGACTCTGGCTGGGCGGATGTGCGGGCTGGGATGGGTGGGAGGGGCTGCCACTGGCTGAGGAAGGGGCCAGAGCCCAGGGGAAGGGAGGTGTAACGGAGCCCTCTCAGGGGCCACCACCAACCGCCTGCGGTTCTGCTGTCCAGGGCCAGTGGACATCAGCATTGTGGCCAAGTGCAACGCCTGCCTCTCCAGCCCGTGCAGGAACAACGGGACGTGCAGCCAGGACCCCGTGGAGCTGTACCGCTGCGCCTGCCCCTACGGCTACAAGGTAAGCAGCACGCCCGCCCCGCCGGCCTCGGCCGCAGGAGGGCCTGTGCCTCCAGGGCAGCCAGGGTGATTCTGTGTCACAGGCCACCCCAAAGCGGCATTTGCTGCTAACACGCCTGTTCTGCTGGTCGGGCTGCCCAGTTTCATCACGCTCATGCCAACCACCGGGACCCCCTGGTGTCCACAGCAACTGAGACGAGGAGGAAGTGTGACACTGCCTTAGTTAGACGGGGCGAGGCATCCCTAAACCCACTCCCCTGGCTTCCCTTCCACGGGGATTTCCAGACCCCACCCCAGGGTGGGGGTGAGGGGGAGAGATCAACCAACCTCTGAGTATGCATGCATATAAGCATAAGCGATGGATGTGGACAACAGGGAATGAGGGTGAGGGCAGGATTGGGGGGATGAGGGGACATTGGGGGGATAAGGACACATTTGTAGTATCTTAATCAATAAAGGGATAAAATTTTTTAAAAAAAGGCCTAGGGCCACCACGCCACCCACTGACAGGCTCAGGGCAGCCAGCAAGGACGAGAAATAAAATGCATATTCCGGCTGATCCTTTTTCAGCCAGGGAGCTTCATGCACAGGTGTTCCCTGTTTCCGAACAGTGCTTCTCACTCTCGTGGGCGCAGGAGTCACCCGGGGAGCTGACCAACGTGCAGGCCCTGACTCGTCAGACCTGGGCTCAGGCCCATGGCTGCTGCTGGTCTGGGGACCATGCTTTGAGTAGCAAGGTCTCGGGGCAGCCTTCCTGGCCCCGTCACAGGAAGAGGTTTCCGTAGGGGTGGCTGTTCCCACTCTCCTTCAGAGGAAACCATGGGCCCTGGCCATGTCCTTCACAGGCACACACTCGGGTGGGGGCGGGGAGACAAGGAGCATCACAGAGCTGGTGGATTTGAGCAAAACGAGGCTGAAGAAAGTTGAGTCGGGCTCATTAGCCAAGCACCGACAACGGTGGTTATTCCTCAAGGTCGCGTATGACAGAAACCAAGCCTGCAGGCTGAGTTGCTGTGTTGTCAGTGTTAGCTCTGCCTCCTGGGTTCCTGCGCTCAGCATAAGGGGCTGGAGGAGACACCCGCCCCACAAGCCCCAGCGAGGGTTCCAAAAGTCCCCAGAGCAGAGAGGCTGGTCCAGGCAAGGGCTAGGGGGGTCCCACCTTGCCCACCTTGACGTGCTCAGGTTTTCCTGCCCTGCCCTTCATGGCTCATTTGTTCAACACACACACACACATTTCTGAACAATCAGCACCTGAAAAGTCCTTCTCCTCATCATCAGAATGGCTATTTACGGAGCTGCCAGGCCTCGCCAGGTGCCTCGCATGTAGGTGGTTGCTAATCACCGGCCACTCTGTAGGTAGGTATCCCTGTCATAGACGGTGAGAACAAGGCCCAGGCAGGCCTCTCCCTCGAGGCACGTGGCAGCCGGAGCGGGTGTGCACCCAGCTCTGCCTCACTCGGCAGCCGTGTCTGAGGGACGAGTGGCCGGCACAGGGGCAAAAGTGGGGTCGTCACAGTCGTACCAGCCCCATACAGTTGCTGTGAACATCATATGCGATGGTGAATATAGAGCACTTAGCACGAGGCCTGGAGTGGAAACATGCTCCCTGAACCCGTGTGGAAATGGGGATTGCCACACTGACCCCTGAAAATGCTCCTATGTGCTGTGATTTAGGATAAACCAGATCCCACGACACCTGCATTCGCCACCCCTCCCGGAAACCCCTGACTGGCCCTTTAAACATGCAGGGCAGGAAGGGAAGCAGGCAGCCTGGGGCTGCTGGGACAGCCTGAGGCTCCGGCTGCTGGGACAGTGGAGGCCGGAGACCCACCTCAGTCCTGCGCTTGGCTGGCAGCGGCGGCCAGGCAGGAAGCCCAGGCCACTCTTTTAGGCCCTGGTGGCAGCAGCGAGGGGAGAGGATTTTCAGGCAGATGGTGAGCAGGTGGTGTGGCAGTGGGAGGGCTCTGTGGTCACCCCTGCCTGGCATGGTGCCCACAGCCCAGGAACCAACACAGCGGGCACCTCCCCAGGCCCCATAGGCCCTCCGAGGGACTGTTTGCCAAGACTGGGGTGTCGCACTGGCCCATGGGTCCCAGGGGAGAAGCTGGAGCCAGGGGGCCAAGCTGCGGGCCGCCCGCTTAGCCCCTTCCTCATGCCTGCGACCCACTGTCCCTTCTGCGGCCAGGTGGCTCCTTCTCAGCTCAAACGTCCCCTCCAGAGGTGCCTGTGCCAAAGGACCCCTCCCCCCCGAACTCAGTCACAGGGTCTCAGGCTGCACATGAGAATCACCCGCAGAACTTTTGTAAATACCAGCACCTGGGCCCACGTCGAGGCCAATCAGAGATGAATCTCGGGGGTTGTCACTTAACAGGGACAAGGTCTGTTGGCCACGCCCTCCTTGTGGACTATATTCAAGCCTCAGTGAGGCTAATAATAATATCACCTACTAGGATATATAGAATGCCTACTGTGTGCTAGATGTGTTATGCAATGTTAAGTACTTTCTTATAAGAAAGGTCTGGTTTAAGTCTCATAGCAACTGGATGAGCTAGGCTTACAGAGGTTAAGAGGCTTCTACAAGGTCAAGGTCAGCCAACCAAGAAGAGACGAAGCTGCAATGTGAATCCAGGTTGTTCTGTATCCAAAGCCCATGCTCTTGCCCTGGGGTTTAGAATAGGAGAGAGAGAACCGTGTGAATTCTGGGGACCCAGACTCCTGAATCCTCCACATGCCTCCCCTTCTCACTAGGGAGCCCCCAGCAGCAGGGGCTCCCTGCAGCCTTCTCTGATCACACTGCAGGCCCCATCCCAGAGGATGCTGGGAACTCCCAGGGGTCTCCTGGGTCACGGCAGCCCCTGAGAGCCTCCCTAACTGGGTGCTTCTCCCCCTTCCCCGCAGGGCAAAGACTGCGCCACGCCCATCAACACCTGCGTCCAGAACCCCTGCCAGCATGGCGGCACCTGCCACCTGAGCGAGAGCCACAAGGACGGCTTCAGGTAACAGCTCACCCTCAGCCTGCCCTCCCCCAGGCTCCTGCCGGCTGTGGGGGCAAAGCTGGCACTGAGGGTCCGTGTGCCCACACTGGGCCGAGCCCTTTGTGGGGGTGGTTGCCAGGCTCTTCCTGTGTTACCCTCCGTACAGATCAGGAAATTGAGGCGTTAGAGGGAGGAGGTTGCACGGTTAGTAAGCACTGATACAGGAACTCGAATGCAGCCAGGACTCAGGGGTTTGCAGTTGCTAACTAAGGTCAGAAGGGGGGATGGTGCCTCAAAGAGCCACCCGCCTGGTGATGCCACCACTCTATATTCTGGGACATAAAAATAACATTAATAGTAGGCGCCATTGACTACATGCTCACGTGTGCCAGATACTGGCCAGTCAAGTGTGTTCTAAATCCTCCCAGATACTGGCCCCACTTAACAGATGAGGAAACTGAGGCACGGAGATTGATTTGCTCTGGGGCATGTGTCCTGACTCGTTCCTGAGTCTTCCAGCCCCACCTCTTGTCCCTGCGTTCAGAGCTCAGGAAGAAGGGGGCAGCTGAATGGAATAAGGAGATGTATACAACTAGATATTAGATAAACAAGAACAAAACCCTACAATTCCCAACAGCGGAGGTGGACCCAGAGGGCATTATGCTAACTGAAACAAGTCAGACAGAGGAAGACAAATACCATATGATTTCACTTATATGTGGAATTTTAAAAAATCAAAAATGAACAAACAAAACAAAAACAGGCTCATAGACACAAAGAACAAACCGATGGTGGGGGTGGGGGTGGGGTGGGGTGAAAAAGGTGAGGGGGCACACAGTCAATAACATTCGATGACTTTGCACTGACACGTGGTTACTAGACTTGGTGTGGTGATCACATCATACGATGTATAAATGTTGACTCACTATGTCGTACGCCTGAAACTGATATAACATTGAATGCCCACTACAGTTTTTAAAACAAGGAAGGGATAGAAGCCATGTAAGTTCTTCTCATCCCTGTCCCAGGAGGGGCCCTGCTAGACCCCTGCCAAGCATGGGCCCCTCCTGCTTCCTGCCCTCCCAGATGCCCAGTTTCCCAGCCCAGGGCCCTGGCAGAAGCAGGCGGGAGAACTGGCTCGTTTGCCCCCCACCAGTGAGCGAGTGGGCTGGGCGGTACAGGAGGGGGCGCCCGATGCCAAGCTCTCTGCAGACATCCTAGAGCTCAGGTTGCAAACGATTGATTTTCAAAGGCATTCTGGCCCGGGCTGCTGTGTGGTCCGTGAAGGAAGTCAGGTTCTGGGCTCCAGTTCTCCTCCCCAGGGACCCAGCCCACCCACACATCCACCTGCCAGCCAGCCCCAGCAAACTCTGAGTCTTGAAAAATGAAAGGCAAGGCAGAGTTTGTTTTCCTGCCTGGAGCAGGCCAGACACCCCCACCCTCTCCTGAGAGCAGGGCCGGAGAAGCCACAGAAGTCTCTCAGTGGCATCCGCTGGGCCCCCACCAGGAAACACACCTGGAGGGGGAAAGCCTGGCTCTGCCCACCCAGCGGAGGGAGTGGTATCTCATTGTGACTTTAATTTACATTTCTTTGATGATTAGTGACGTTGAGCTTCTTTTCATATGTCCATTGGCCATCTGTATATCCTCTTTGAAGTATCTATTCAGATCTTTTGTGCATTTTTTCATTGGATTGTTAGTTTGTTTTGGTGTTGAGATTTATATGTTCTTAATAAATTTTGGAGATTAACCCCTTATCAGATGTATCATTGGTGAATATGTTCTCCCATTCGTTGGGTTATCTCTCATTTTGTTGACGGTTTCCTTTGCTGTGCAAAAACTCTGTAGTCTCATTTGTTTTCTTTTGTTTCTCTTGCCCAATAGTTCATTATCTAATCTAATAGTAGACAAACAGAGTAATTGACCATACCTTCGCTACGCCTCCCATTGGCTAATCAGCAAGATATGCAAATTAACTGCCAACAAAGATGGCAGTTAATTTGCATACATAGGCACGAAGCGGAGCAGCGAAGGCGCTGAAGGTGGCTCCGGCCAGAGCGAAGGTCTGGGTCCCGGGTGCCGGAGGAAAACCGGTGCTGGCAGCCAGGGGAAGGGAAGGCCTATTGCACGAATCTTTTCGTGCAACAGGCCTCTAGGTGGTGTATAAGAATGCAACTGATTTCTGGATATTGATTTTGTATCCTCCTGCTTTACTGAATTCATTTATCAGTTCTGGTAGTTTTGGGGGGTAATCTATATACATAGGTTCTACATGACATGATATTATATATATAGAAAACCCCATACATGATATTGTCTATAGAGGCCACTGTATACAACTGTATCAAATATTGACAGTTTTACTTCCTCCTTTCCAATGTGGGTGCCTTTTATTTCTTCTTGTCTGATTGCTGTGCCTAGGGCTTCCAGTACTGTGTTGAATAAGAGTGGTGAACGCAGACATCCCTATCTTGTTCCCCGATCTTAAGAAATGCCTGTAGTTTTTGCCCATTGAGCATGACATTGGCTGTGGGTTTGGTATATATGGCTTTTATTATGTTGACGTATGTTCCTCTATTCCAACTTTGCTGAGGGTTTTTATCATAAATGAGTGATGGATTTTATTGAATGCTTTTTCTGTATCTGTTGATATGATCATGAGTTTTTTAACCTTCAGTTTGTTTATGTGGTATGTCATGTTTATTGTTTTATGGGTATTATACCAACCTTGCATCCCTGGAATAAATTCCCCTTGATCATGTGCATGATCTTTTTAATGTATTGCTGGATTTGGTTTGCTAATATTTTGTTGAGGATTTTAGCATCTATGTTCACCAGGGATATTGGCCTATAATTTTCTTTCTTTGTCGTATCTTTATCTGGTTTTAGAATTAGGAAAATGCTGGCCTCATAAAATGAGCTTAGGAGTCTTTGCTCCTCTTGAATATTTTTTGGAATAGTTTGAGAAGGTGAGGTGTTAGTTCTTATTTGAATGTTTGGTAAAATTCACCTGAAAAGCCATCCTGTCCAGGGCTTTTGTTTGTTGGGAGTTTTTTTATTGCTGCTTCAGTTTCACTAGTTGTAACCTGTCTATTCAGATTCTCTGATTCTTTCCGATTTAGTTTTGGAAGGTTGTATGTTTCTAGGAATTTATCCATTTCTTCCAGATTGTCCAATTTGTTATAATATTTTCTTACAATCCTTTGTGTATCTTTGGTGTCAATTTGTTGCTTCTCTTTACTTCTGATTTTATTTATTTGGGTCCTTTCTCTCTTTTTTTCTTTTTTTTTAAATATATATATAATATATTTTATTGATTTTTTACAGAGAGTAAGGGAGAGGGATAGAGAATGAGAAACATCTATCAGCTGCCTCCTGCACAGCTCCTACTGGGGATGTGTCCGCAACCAAAGTACATGCCCTTGACCAGAATCGAACCTGGGACCTTTCAGTCTGCAGGCCAACGCTCTATCCACTGAGCCAAACCAGTTAGGGCTTTTAAAATATATTTTTATTGATTTCAGAGAGGAAGGGAGAGGGAAAGAGAGATAGAAACATCAATGACGAGAATCATTGATTGGCTGCCTCCTGCACGCCCCCCTACTGGGGACTGAGCCCGCAACACAGGGTGTGTGCCCTTGATTGGAATCAAACCTGGGACCCTTTGGTCCACAGGCCAACGCTCTAGCCCAGGGGTGGGCAAACTTTTTGACTCGAGGGCCACAATGGGTTCTTAAACTGGACCGGAGGGCCAGAACAAAAGCATGGATGGAGTGTTTGTGTGAACTAATATAAATTCAAAGTAAACATCATTACATAAAAGGGTGTGGTCTCTTTTTTTTTTTTAGTTTTATTCATTTCAAACGGGCCGGATCCGGCCCGAGGGCCGTAGTTTGCCCACGGCTGCTCTAGCCACTGAGCCAAACCAGCTAGGGCCTCTCTCTCTTTTCTTGATGAGTCTATTTAAAGGTTTGTTAATCTTGTTTATCTTTTCAAAGAACCAGCTCTTTGCTTCATTGATCTTCTGTATTTTTTTAGACTCTATTTCATTTATTTTTGCTCTGATCTTTATTACTTCCTTCCTTCTACTCACTGTGAACTTTGTTTGTTGTTCTTTTTCAAGTTCCATTAAGTATAAAGTTAGATTGTTTATTGGAGCTTTTTCTTGTAATGCTATGAATGTCCCTCTTAGGACTGCTTTCACTGTATCTCACCGATTTTGGGTTGTTGCATTCTCATTTTCATTTGTTTCCAGGTATCTTTTGATTTCTTCCTTGATCTCATGGTTAACCCAGTAATTGTTTAGTAACATGTTATTTAGCATCCATGTCTTTGAGTGTTTTCCAGTTTTCTTCTTGTGATCGATTTCAAGTTTCATAGCATTATGGTCAGAGAAGATGCTTGATATGATTTCAATCTTCTTAAATTTGTTGAGACTTGTTTTGTGTCCTAACATGTGGTCTATCCTAGAAAACGTTCCATGTGCACTTGAAAAGAATGTATGTTCTACTGCTTTGAGGGGAAATGCTCTGAATATATCAATTAAATCCATCTGATCTAGTGTGTCATTTAAGGCCACTGTTTCCTCGTTGATTTTCTGCCTTGAAACTCCATCCAGAGAGAAACCTGACTAATTATACCCCCCAACTGTCTTCTCTGCCACTCAACCCACCCCACTCCCCTCCTCCCTACCCCACCCATCCCCAAAGTTGCTCCTGCCCGCTGGGCTTTGAGGGGCAGCGATGTGAGATCAACCCAGACGATTGTGAGGACAATGACTGTGAGAACAACGCCACCTGTGTGGATGGGATCAACAACTACGTGTGTGTCTGCCCGCCTAACTACACAGGTAAGGCCCCTGATGCCTGAGTGGGGATTGGTGCATGGGGGGGTGGGGGGGTAGGGACCTCATGCACTGAGCACACCGTTTTCTTAGCTTTTTCCAGGGACTCCTCCTCCTTCCCCCCCATAGACAGAGGCTTGAGCCCCTAAAACCCCACGAGGGGCTTCCCCAAGGCCCCATCTCTTTGTTTGTCCTTCCATCCCCACCAACTACTAGCTCCTTCCCACTCTGGAACAGTTCCCAGGGCCCTCCCAGCTGTCTGCTCATTCAGTTGGTGGCCACCCCTCCCTTGGGAGCCTGGAGAGCAGGGGTGTTCGAGGCTAGCAGAGAGGCCCGCGCCTTGTTGGTGCTGTGTTCAGGTCTAGTCAGCCTTCTCTGGAAATCTACACTTTCCAGACACTGCTAGGGGCCGGGGATGCAAAAGTGAGCAAGACAGAGCTTCTTCTCACAAGAATTCATTATGGAGAGAGAGAGAGAGAGAGAGAGAGAGAGAGAGAGAGAGAGAGAGAGAGAGAGAGAGAGAGAGAGAGAGAGAGAGAGAGAGAGAGAGAGAGAGAGAGAGAGAGAGAGAGAGAGAGAGAGAGAGAGAGAGAATAAGACACAAACTGACACCTCGTGGGGCCACAGAGAAGGAACCTCACCCAGTGGGGAAAAAGCGGGGGCTCCCGCCAGAGGCTATCCCGCGGGATAATTACTGGTACTCTCCCCACCACAACACCCCAATAGCACCTTCATTTCCTATATTAATAGCCCTAGTGAGGATGGTTACATGTACCATGAGTGGTGAAGCCATCCTGGGCATTTATGACCTGTCAGGCACTTCATGGTGCTGTGAACGTCAAAGGGATGTATCCAGAGACCAGGCCTTCAGACGCCTTTCCTAGCGGCTCCCCTTGGTCATCCAAGGGGCTGGCTTGCCTATAGCAGGTGGACTGTGCTCTAAGCCACATCCATCCACCAGGAAGCTGCAAGGCCTCCCTGGAGCTCGCCTGTCGTCTTGCTCATATCTCTGGGTCGTCCTTGCCTGCGTGTTGCAGACCTGGGCCATGGGGGAGGACAGGACCCCTCACTGCCGTGTCCCCGCCACCTGGCACGGTGCCTGCCCTAGAGGAGGCGCTCAATAAACAGCGTGGAGGGAAAAACGAATAAATAAGCGTAGCCCAAGGTTAGGGAGAAACAGCCGAATGGTGGTGCTGTGACCGCCCGGGAGAGATCCGGAATCTCCCGTTGTCACTGGAGAAACCAAGCAGGGCCAGGAGCAAGGACGGCCCGAAGCCCACGCCCCCTGAGGCCTGCGTGCTCTCCCCCCCACAGGTGAGCTGTGCGACGAGGTGATGGACCACTGTGTGCCGGGGCTGAACCTCTGCCAGCACGAGGCCAAGTGCATCTCGCTGGACAAAGGATTCAGGTCAGGCGGACTCCTGGGGTCTGCGGCAGAGGCCCACTCTCCCCTCTCACCATGTCCCCTTCCCGGAGCTGGTGCAGGAGAGACCCACTGAGGAAGCGGAGATCACGGGGACGGGGTCCCCTGCCCTGTGCACAGCCTCACGGTGCCTGCCTCCGTGGCTCCACGAGGCTGGCCCTGATGCCCATGTGCTGGGTCGGGAGGGGAGTGCGCCCGGACTGTCCGCAGCCGCATCGGTGGGGCTGTCCCTGCGGCCGTGGGCGCTGGCAGCGTGGAACAGCCTCGCTCTCTGTGTTCAGGTGCGAGTGTCTCCCCGGCTACAGCGGGAAGCTCTGCGAGGTGGACAACGATGACTGCGCGGCCCACAGGTGCCGCCATGGGGCCCAGTGCGTGGACGCGGTCAATGGCTACACGTGCCTCTGCCCCCAGGGCTTCAGGTATGGCGGAGCCCGAGGAAGGAGCCCGCCTGGGCCAGTGTCGGGCAGGGGCTGGGGGAGGGGGAGGGTCAAGCCCCGGCCCTGGATCTCTGCGGCACCTGTATCCCCGCACTGTCCTCAGCCCCTCCAAGGCCCAGGGCAGAGGCTGTCAGCCCCGTGTGCAGAAGGGGAGAAAAGCCACCCGGGCAGCCACGCGGGGGTTGGACCTGAGGCCCAGCCCATGTCAGGCTCGGGCATGGTCCCATCTAATGGGGGCCTGGGACCTAGAGAAGGAAAGGGACCCGCCCCAGTTAGTGTCAAGCAGGGACCAGGCCCCGTTCCCATCGCGCACCCCTCTCTGCTCGGGCTCTGGTCGAACACCTGTCTCTCCCTCCCCCAGCGGGCTCCTCTGCGAGCACCCCCCGCCCATGGTCCTGCTGCAGACCAGCCCCTGCGACCAGTACGAGTGCCAGAACGGGGCGCAGTGCATCGTGGTGCAGCAGGAGCCCACCTGCCGCTGCCCCCCGGGCTTCGCCGGCCCGCGCTGCGAGAAGCTCATCACCGTCAACTTCGTGGGCAAGGACTCTTACGTGGAACTGGCCTCCGCCAAGGTCCGGCCCCAGGCCAACATCTCCCTGCAGGTGCGCCCTCCCCCACACCCCCACGCCCAGCTCTGCTTGCTCTGAGAACAGCGGGGAGGCCCCAGGTCATGCAGCCCTGCCCCCTGCAGCAGCATCAAGGCCGCACGCAGCTCTGGGGTCTGGGCCAGCTCCTGACCAGCTCCTATGCTCTGGGCAGCCCCACTTCCAGCCTCATTCACTCCTTCCTCTAGGAAATACTCATTCAGCTGTGACACGCCAGGCACTGCGCTGGGCAATGGGCATTCAATAGTGGACAAGACGGGCAAGCCCATTGTCTGAGCAGGATGACAAGGAAAGGGACGGTGACAGCCCTGGTGTTGTGGGAGCACATGGCGGGGCGGGGTCCGGGCCACTGGGAAGAATCCGGGAGGGCTCCCCAGAGGCAGTGATAACGAAGCTGAGATCGGAAGGAGGACTAGGAGTTTGCCTGGAGAAGGGCAGAAAGGTGAGGGGCCGACAGGGCAGGATGAAGAGGGGTGCAGTCTAGTACCTGGACACCCAGATGTCTATCAGCCCACCTGCTGCACAGCCCAGTCCTCCAGGCTGTGTGTGCCGGGCGGTGGGAGCTGCAGACAGAGAACCCCCCTGCAGCGGGCATGACAGAGGGGTGCCCTCTGGAGCCGATGGTTGTCAGCCTGGGCAGCACGTTAGACTCGCCCGAAGTTTCTCAGATGGCCCTTGCAGGGGGCCCCCCCCTCCCCCGGACTCGTGTTAGTGGTTTGGGGTAAAGCGCAGACACTGATGTTTTAAAAACTCCCCAGGTGACTCTCAGCACAGCGCCTGGTCCATAATAAACGGAATCAATAGTGACTGTTAGCATTTAGTTTATAACTATTATCACACTCAGGCCGACCTGGGCCGACAGGGGCGGGGCTGGGTGTGACCATGTACCAGTGGGAGCGCTAGACCAGAGCGCAGGGCTCCTGACGGCCGGGAGGGTGGGTGGGTATGCACGTACCGTGATGGGGGCTCCACGGGTGTGTGATGAACTGAATCAGCGTTTGCTGGGGTGTAAGCACAGGCCTTCCTCTGGGAGTTCACAGTCCAGAGGGGGAGGAAATGAGGACGTGAATGCTGGGGCCGCTCAGAGATGCCACCTGGAAGCCGTCTCCGGGAGGTGGGCCGGGAGGGCAGGCCCGGGGGAGCCTAACCGCATCCCTCTGCCCAGGTGGCCACGGACAAGGACAACGGCATCCTCCTCTACAAGGGAGACAACGACCCCCTGGCGCTGGAGCTGTACCAGGGCCACGTGCGGCTGGTCTACGACAGCCTGAGCTCCCCGCCAACCACCGTGTACAGGTAGGACCCCGGGCCCTCCACCGCGCACCTGCCCGCCTGCGTCCGCCCTGGGAGGCGATGCCAGGGAGACTTCGCTGCCTCTTCTCGCTGCCTCCCCCCAACACACACACACCTTTCCTCCCAGGAGAGGAGGGGCTGGGAGAGAAAGGTGCTGGAGGAAGACGCAGGAGAGGAAGGCCCGGGAGATGGCACCTCATTTCCATAAGATAAATGGCCAGCCAGCTACCGCAGGGGCCCGCGCTCCAACGGGGACAAGGCTGCTTAATAAGATGCCCTTTTCAAAATGTCACCCTAATCTTTTATTAGTTTAAGAAAGAAAACGGGGAGATTAGCATGCAACTCAGGGGGCGGGCGCTTCAGAGCTCCAGGGACAGGCCTGCTCCCAAGGTGACCTTCAGACGGCTCTGAAGGACAGTCGGCCCTGAGCGTCCGTCCTTCCCGGTTGCCCTGGTTTTTACACGATCGGTGCGTCGGCCGTACTGTTGCTGAACACGCTGCTTTACATCAGCTTTAAGTCTGCTCGCTTTTTAAATGTGGCTCCGTCTTCAGTGACATCTGTGAAGTCGCAGGCCTCCTTCGTGCAGGTGCCTGGCCGTGCTCCTCTGCCAGCTGCAGTCGCAGGAGGGGAGGGGGCCCCTGAGGTTCTATTCCAGGCCCGGGGCCAAGACACAGAAGAGCCCACCTGAGCCCAGCCCTGGCCCAGAATGGGGATAAGTCCATCCCCAGACTTGTCAGAGGGGCTTCAGGCATTATTTCCTACCCAGAAGGCCAAGGGGCTAAGCCAGGGGTGGGCAACCTTTTTGACCCGAGGGCCACAATGGGTTCTTAAACTGGACCGGAGGGCCGGAACAAAAGCATGGATGGAGTGTTTGTGTGAACTAATATAAATTCAAAGTAAACATCATTACATAAAAGGGTACAGTCTTTTTTTTTTTTTTAGTTTTATTCATTTCAAACGGGCCGGATCTGGCCCGCGGGCCCGTAGTTTGCCCACGGCTGGGCTAAGCTGACAGACTTGGGGAGCGTGGGCTGGTGTGCAATAGGGAGTGGTGGGGACTGTGGTAGCCTCAAGGGTACCAGCCTTGGGACCGCTGACCTCGGCTCTAGCAGATGCTGCCTTGTTGGGATGCAGATTCTCAAGAGAAGCTAGAAATCCAGGTTTCTGTGTGAGGTCTGTGTTTAAATGCTGGCCGTTTTAAAGCAGCAGGTGAGAGCGCTATCTGGCCTGCCGCACATGCTCCCCGAGTCATGACCACAGCCCCGTCCCTTGCCAAGGTCTCATCTCATTGGTTCCGCACCACAAGCCCAGCGGGCAGCAGCACTCCCGTCTCAGGGATGAGAAACCCGGGCTCAGAGGAAGTCCTTGGCCCAGAGGCACACCAGTCAGTCAGTGGGAGAGATGGGATTCAAACCCAGCTCAGGCTCCCACCCAAGCCTGCCCTCCCCGGTGCTGGGGCACAGAGGGCGAGGCAGAGACAGACAGACAGAGTCCACGGCACCCTGGTCCAGCAGTGGGGGGGTCGGGGGGGGGGGGGAACAGTGTGCAGTGCAGGCTGTTGACTAAAATCCCACCCCTTTCTTCCTGTGACACTGTCGCCACCTCGTGGTCACAACTCAGCACCCAGGTGAGCGAGCCCAGCACCTGAAATGACTATTCGTCCCCCAGTGGCATAGGGTCCTGTGGCTGGGGGCTTGGATGTAAGTCCGGCCTCTACCACTCCCACTTCAAGACATTGGCAGGGTCACCTAAGTCTCTTATTTCTAGAATGGAGACAGCATGGTGCCTCCACGTGGGGAGTGTAGGTCAAGTGCTTAGCATTGAGTAGCATGTGCGGCCCCTGTTAAGGGCTCAACACATGCCCAGCGTTGTTGTTAAAAGCAAAGGCGAACTGGACAGGCCGCTCTGCTCAGCGCCTGTTCTTATGTGTGACCCAGCGGGCCACCCAGCCGGCTCTATACCAGTGGCCCCTCCTGTGGCCTCCACCTCTGGCCCAGCGGATTAGGGGGAAGACTCAGAGCCCTCCCTCCCCAAAACCCTGAGCATCTCTCAGGGGGCTGACTGTGGGGCTCCAACCACAGTGCAGTCCTTTCTTTCGGAGTTCACAGCAGGTGGATTATCGATGGGGTTTCCCCACCCTTCCTCTGCCTTTGCAGCAGAGCCACGCTTCCGCTGATGTTTTACTTCAAAGGCCACGGCTCACGGCTCTGAACAATAAAGCAGAGATGGAGGCAGAGGAGGCAGACTGAGGTGGGACAGAGACGAGCTAGTGCCACTTTACCTCCGAGGTTGTTGTTACTCGTGCCCTAGAAGATAAACATCACACCACAACTCTGTGTGCAACGTTCCTCAGAACGAGGCTGGCCTTGCATCCTCACTGATACCTAAGGGAGAAACAGAGCAAGTGAAGGAGCATGTGTGACACACATCCTGGTCCCCACGGTGTGCAGCAGGCAACAATGGAGGCGTCTGAGGGTGGAGCTGGCTCAGCTCTGTGAAATGCAGGAGAGACTGCAGATACTAGGCTGGGTCTTGTACTGGAAGGAAAAAATGTTATAGAAGGCTTTATAGGGTCCAATGGCAACTTAGAATACAGGCTGATTCGATACACATATGGCATCCATGTGCTACGGAAGAGAACATCCCTGTCCTTAGCCGCACAGGAATGTAACTCATCTTAAAGAGTTCAGAAAAACTGTGTGTGTGTGTGTATTCATGTGTGTGTGTGTATTCATGTGTGT
This sequence comes from Myotis brandtii, assembly GCF_000412655.1. Lineage (NCBI taxonomy): Eukaryota > Metazoa > Chordata > Mammalia > Chiroptera > Vespertilionidae > Myotis > Myotis brandtii. The sequence continues at coordinate 14,435,999 of NW_005362269.1, read as the reverse complement.
GGAGATGGAGAGAGAGAAAAATGATAAAGCAAACGGGGCTATTTTGCAACATATACTGGTAAGTTTGAAGTTATTTGCAAATAAAATGTAAGTTTAAATTTATTTGCAAATAAAAAGTAAAATGAAGTGCACGTAATGGCAGTCAAGTGCCCGCTGTGGAAGGCACGCGGCCAACCTCTCTCCTCCTCTCCTGCCCAGCGTGGAGACGGTGAACGACGGGCAGTTTCACAGCGTGGAGCTGGTGATGCTGAACCAGACCCTGAACCTGGTGGTGGACAAAGGAGCCCCCAAGAGCCTGGGAAAGCTCCAGAAGCAGCCAGCAGTGGGCATCAACAGCCCCCTCTACCTTGGAGGTAAAGCCCCTCCCCTGCCACCCCCACCACTTCCACCTCTCACCTGCCTTCTGTGCTCAGGCACCTGCACTCGGGCCCTCTGGCTGAGGTTCCCCTGTGCTCATGTAGGCATCCACTGCAAAACCAATCAGGGCAGGCTTCCTGGAGGAAGTGACAACCAAGCTGATCCCTAAAGGGTGAATAGTTAGCCCGGGCATGGGGAGGAGAAGAGGAGAGGAGAGAGCGCAGGGCTCCTTCTGAGAACCACAAGTTGTTGGGGGTGGGGGGTGGGGATGTGGAGAGGAAGGCAGGGTCCAGGCCCTGCAATCCCTGGACTTCAGGTCACGTTCCCTGTGCTCTGCCACCTCGTGGGACACTGCGAGGCTCAGCTGATGTACGTGGAAGAACCTGTTTGAGATTAAGGAGAAGTGCCCCCTCACCCCACCCCAGCAGCCCTGGGCTGGTAATTCTGAAAGGATGGTGTGCAAAACAGTCACCAGAACTGCTTGTTCAACACAGAGGGCCCCCAGGGAGCCCCGCTGTGGAGGCTGGAGTGGTCCAGGGAGAGCCCAGGTCCAGAGCGTCTCTCCCAGTGAAGATCCCGAAGTTCCACGGATCCAGGCTGCACCCCTCCCCCCGCCCCCGCATCTTCTCTCCCCAGCTCCTGCTCCCCTGCAGTGTCCCGGGGAGGGGGGGCTTTCACACAGCAGAGGCCTGATGGGGACAGCCGGGGAGGTGGGCACCCTGCCTGGGCGTGGTCCTCCATCGGGCCGTGGCCACGTGGCTGTGGCTGGCCACATTTTGTTTCTCTAGAGGAGCCTGAAAATGGACTTTTATGGGATATTTCCTGTATGTAAATAATGGCAACATTTCCCGTTTTTGAGTCACAGTGCAGGACAATGGGCACATGTCCTTGCATGGACAGGATTCCGGGCGTTGGCCCATTCCCTCCATTGGCACAGCAGCGGCCAGGGCTGCGAACGCTTAGCAGGGACATGGGAAGAGCGTGCTCTCGCTCTAAGGGGAGGGCTGGGCAGGGGGGAGGGTCTCAGGCCGCTGTCCTGCCATCGCTCCCACAGGTATCCCGACCTCCACGGGCCTCTCCGCCCTGCGCCAGGGGGCGGACCGGCCGCTGGGCGGCTTCCACGGCTGCATCCACGAGGTGCGCATCAACAACGAGCTGCAGGACTT
>NW_005362269.1:14430735-14434312 GCF_000412655.1 Myotis brandtii | reverse complement strand
TGAGAAGTAGCCCTGATGGCAGCTGGAGGGACTGTGGTTAAACTGTAGGCAGGACCTGCATCGGTGTGACTGCGAGGAGTCCAGAGCTTACACGTGCCCAGGAGGCCCCTCTCCGAGGCATCAGGTGCCCCTACCTGCCTCCCTACGAATCAGACAGGCGCCCCTTTGGGCAGACGGGCACCCTCTCAGCTGGGCCAGTGGGAGGAGGGACTTTCAGCCCAGACTCGGCTGCCCCCTCAGCCGGTGCCCGTGCAAAACCCGGTGTGCATACCCACAGCCGAATCACATTCACGGCTTAATCGCTCGCATTTACCCCACAGTATTCAGAGGTCCTACTGTGCGCCCTGCCCAGTGTTAAACTGAGAGACGCAGAGTCTCAGTGCTAAGAAATCTGAATCAGCCAAAAATAACACCAGAGCCAAGACCAGTGGTTGGGTTGGCTGACCGGCTGGGAAGTGGCAGCGTAAATTGGCAATGAGGGCCGGTGGCTCTGCGTAGCTCTGCGGTGTGTGGCTCTGAGTCGTCTGCAGGGAACCCCGCTCTCACCATCACCCCAGCAGAGACAGCGCTGCCCGTGATTAGAACATAGACTGGGCACCCGTTCCTGCCCCTGTGCCACGTGGAGAAGGCGACCCACCGCACAGGAGCAGCAGGAGGGGGGACTTAGTACACACCCAGCACGATGCTGGCTGCCTGGCACCAGCAAGGGTGGCTGCGCCTGGTGGTGCTCACAGCACTAACATATGAGCAGTGAGGGTTGCAGGCAGCTGACATGCCTAGAGAAAGCCGAGACGCTCCCCAGCAGTGACTGCTGCTCGGACCCGTGAGTTCTGAGCCAGCCACATGGTGGCCGCAGCCGTGTGGACACTGGATAATGGCCCTGGGACACCACAGAGTGTCTCCGGAATGACTGAGCTCGGCCACGGGGCCAGTCGGAGGTGGAGTGTGGGATGGAGACAGTCCCACGGAGCTGGGTCTGGGTCTGAGCCCGGAGGTGGAGGAAGACACCTCCCGCAGCACCCACGCCCCGGTTCCCCTCTCACCCTCTCGTCTGCCCACAGCTGCAACCACGGCAAGTGTGTGAGGACCGGGCCCTCCTACGTGTGCAAGTGTGCCGAGGGCTACGGAGGGGCCTTGTGTGACCACAAAAACGACTCCGCCAGCGCCTGCTCAGCCTTCAAATGCCACCACGGGCAGTGCCACGTCTCAGACCGAGGGGAGCCCTACTGCCTGTGCCAGCCTGGCTTCGGAGGGGAGCACTGCGAACAAGGTAGGCCTGCTGTGTGCCACCTGGAGGCTGCATGGCCCAACCTCTCTCCCTCTTCTCTCCCATCTCTGTCCCCTCTAACCTACACCCCCTCCTGCTTCTCTTCCCTTTCCGTTCCCTCTAGCCCAGTGGTCAGCAAACCGCGGCTCGCGAGCCACATGCGGCTCTTTGGCCCCTTGAGTGTGGCTCTTCCACAAAATACCGACTTCTGTGCATGGGCCACGAAGTTTCAATTGCACTGTACGTGTGCGCCCGCACATGGTATTTTGTGGAAGAGCCACACTGAAGGGGCCAAAGAGCCGCATGTGGCTCGCGAGCCGCGGTTTGCCGACCATGGCCCTAGACTACACCCTCTCCTCTCTCTAGTCTCCCCTCCCATATTTCTTCAATCTTCCTTCCTCTCCCTTTCTGTTCTTCCCTCTCCCCGCTTCCCTCTCTCCCTTTGCCCTACCTGTCGGCTCTTCCCGCCTCTCTTTCCATTCTCCTCTCCCATATATTGTCCACTCTCCTGTCTCACCTCTTATTTCTACTCTTTCTTCTTGCCTCTTCCCTCTTTCATATCCTTTCTCTTCCTCCTCCCATCTCTGTCCTCTGCTATACCTTTTCCCTTCAATTCTCTCCCTTCTCCCCCAGCCCCAATTTCCCTCTCCTCACCTCACTCCTTTCCCCTCTTTCCATTCCCTTCTTTCTCCCTTCTCCCCCCCTCTTCCTTCTACCCTCTTTTCTCTCCCTTTAGCCTCTCTCCTCTCCTCCCACTTCTCTCTGTCCATCTCCTTTCCACTCTTCCTTCTTTCTGACCCCTTGAAATGCCTGCTTTCAAAACGAATCCCTAACTTAGCCACACAAGGTATAGACGTCTAACCAGCACACTGACTTACCTGGGAGGTGGTAGAAGTGCAGTCTCAGGCCCCCACTGGAGACCTTTTAGGTCAGAACCTGCAGAGAAAGAGAATTCCCCTCCCTCACCACACTCCTGACAGTAGAGGACTCACATTTTATACCCAGCTGAACTACCACTCTTAATCAAAAATTTATCAGTGCATTTGAGATAACTTCAGATTAAACAGAAAAACTGCCAGAACAATACAGACAGCGCTCCGTTCCTTCAGCCCAATGCCCCGTCGCTGCTGCCTTGCACTTTCCACACACTCGTTCCCCCTAGTCTCTCTCTGGACCTTTTGACAATCCCATCACTTACAAATCTGTATCCCACTTAACATTCTCTCCCATTAGTCCCCGGACCCAACCTCTGGGCGGAGCACGAGGCCCTTTCTGGACTCCTGCCAGCCTGTGCAGTAGCAGGGAGGACAGGGCACGAGGCACCATTTTCCAGACTAGGAAACCGAGGCTGTGTGGCAGAGCATCTGGCTGTGTCCATTGCTGGCCTCGGGCCTCGCTGCAGGGGTGCTCCCAGTGCAGGGAGGGCAGGAGGGGTGGAGAGGAGAGGCGGGTCAGGGTCCAGAGGGTTCCTGCAGGCTTAGAGCCCCTCCCCCGCCCACGGCAGCCCCTGTGCTGTGTGCTCCCGCCAGGCCTCTCAGGTACCATTAGTGTCCAGGCTCCACACCACCGAGCGGGGCGAGGGCGGGGCACCTAGAGCCGCCCCATCTAAACCCTGGGCTCCAGCCACCACTACAATGCAGAGAAGTGGGCCCCGTTTGCCAGGCCTCCTGCTTTCCAAAGCAGCCAGAAACCCCAACTGCTAGGTGGAATCCCCTGGGTTTTGTTTCTAACGTGGGCATTTCATCTGACTTTAAGCAGGGGGTGCAACCAGTTTGCCTGGACATGGGACTAGCCCTCATTCTATCTGTTTGCCACATAAAATTTGGTCTCAAGTTCCTTGAAGGGAGGGATGCAGGTGGGTGGATGGATGGGTAGATAGGTGGAGGGCAGTTTCACGGAGATAACGATGCGTAGGGGGTGAGAGTGTGGGGGGGGGGGGGGGGGGGGAAGAGCGGGGTGGGCAGATGAGTGAGTGACTAAAGACCACAGAGTTTCAGAACGCTGCCCAGGAAGGGGCCCTGGTTCCTGCCAGCCCTCTGCCCCACCAGTGCCCTGACCTTACCCCGCTGCCCTCTGCAGAAAACCCGTGCCTGGGGGAGGTCGTCCGAGAGGTGATCCGCCGCCAGAAGGGTTACGCGTCGTGTGCCACAGCCTCCAAGGTGCCCGTGGTGGAGTGCCGCGGGGGCTGCGGGCCCCAGTGCTGCCTGCCCACCCGCAGCAAGCGGCGGAAATACGTCTTCCAGTGCACGGACGGCTCCTCCTTCGTGGAGGAGGTGGAGAGACACTTAGAGTGCGGCTGCCGGCCCTGCG
>NW_005362269.1:14413576-14430702 GCF_000412655.1 Myotis brandtii | reverse complement strand
GCCTCCGTCCGCCCCTCCGGCTCGGCGGCCCCGGCACAGCCACGGGGGACCTGGAGAGGAAAGAAGAAGAGAATATTAAGTATATTGTAAAATAAACAAAAAATAGAACTTATTTTTATTATGGAAAGTGACTATTTTCATCTTTTATTATATAAATATATCACACCGTCCGCGTATATGTACCATATAGTGAGCTATTGTTACTGAGTTGTCTTGTGTTGTGGATTTGTCGTGTTTTTATAAACAGCTGTTAAAAGTTTTAAGAGAAAAGACTAATAAAAATGTTTTAAAATGGAAGGATAAGAATAAAGAAGTGAAAGCCTGTGTGAGGAAGAAGGAACTTTTTATGTCGATGAAACAGGAGGGTGTCAGCAGAAACTGAGCTCAGGAATGAGGGGAGACGGGGGAGGAGACGTGACTCCTTCTCTACAGTGTTCAGTCCTGGCTGTTAAGGTCCCAGATGCCCAGTTCTTCCAGGCAAAGCCCTGGGGCACGGGCCTCCTCTGTGACCCCCATCCCCCTGCAGACCCCGCTCCTCCTGCCTGAGTGGCCCTGGATTCCACTGCAAAACTATCTGAACTCGGGCTCTTTTGCCAAAATTTAAAACAGCTGCTCTTTCCCTTCCCTTCCCTCCTCAGGAACTGAGTCCCGTGGCCTCTCCTCCCTCCAGTTTGGGCTGTGACCCCAGGAGGGCGGGAAGCCAGGGCCGGAGCCAAGCCTGCCCACAGCCCTGGCCGGAGTCTGATGCTGGGAAGTCTTGGAGGCTCTTGCTCTGGGGCACAGGCCTTAACCGGGCCATCCAGGCACCGACATAGTGACAGAGAACCCTTGCACGTCTGGTTTCCCGTGCACATCAGCGCTGCCACCGCGCCCCACGTTACCCACGGAACTCCTGCCCCCCCCACCCCCCACCGGGAAGGGCAGAGCAGCAGAGCCCACATCCCGATGAGGAGAGGCCTCCCCGCCTCTGGGACCTGCCGCAGGCTTCCCATCTGCTGTGCAAGAGCAGCCGGAGGCAGACTCCACGCTCCGGTTCCTCCCCAAACGGCACAGACACGGAGATGCGGGCCCTGTAAGCCCAGCCAGCAGCCCGGCCAGAGAAGGACAGAGCTTTCCTGCTGTTCCTCCTGCTCGCGTCGGCCTCGCTCGCTCCTTGTTCTGCTTCCCGAGGACCCAGAGTCTAAACAGAGCGTCCTCCGTGTCGGGAATGTGAGCAAAAGCGGCCTTTGGGCCCTGCCTCTCCTCCACCTCAGCTGCCCCTGCCACCCTCAGGCTGGGCCCCTCGCACCAACTGCCCACCTCCCGTCACCCAGCCCTCCGTCCCCGTCCCTGGGAGCCTCCCCTGTGGGGGTTGGGGAGAGTGTGGACCCCTGCTCTGAGGGCCCACGGATGAGCCTAGGGGGTCTGAGAGGACCGATGGTGGACCGAAGGCTCAGAGCGTCCAGAAGGGAGGAAGGAGCGGAGGGAAGATGGAGGAGCACAGGCAGGTGGCACCAAGCCCACTCAGCCTGCCGGGCCCCTGCCCTCCGGAAGGACTCTCGGGGGCTGTGGCCTCCCTCTTCCTCCCCAGGAGTCCAGGCCTCTCTCTGCCCGTCACTCCTGGGTCCAAACCCGCGTCCAGCCCCCAATCACCCCGCCAGCCAGAAGGACCAGGTTCTTTCTCTCAGGGGGGCTGGTGGGGGAGGGGAGGGATTTTGAGCCTTCCTCTCAATTTCGGAAGCCCTGACTTTACCAAGTGCCAAATGCAAGGCCACTAAAAAAATCCACCCCCAAATGAAGCTTTTCTAACATGGGGAGATTAAAATTCTCCTATTTGAGCAACCAAATTCTCAGAACAGGGAGCCCCACAGGGCAGGAAGAGTTTGGTTGGGAAATTTTCAAGCTTAATGGGTCAGTGTTTGCTGGGGACACATGTTTCGGAAGAGGGGGGACGGGCCCTGTCTGCCCCTCCGCAGGACTCAGGGAAAAGGAAGGGAGGGTCCTCCTCCTGTCTACTCTGAGGGGCTCTCACGTGACTGATGAGATGATGGACTTAAACACTCTTGTAAAGTGTAAACTAAAAAACCTTGCATGTAAGACGCTGTGGTTATTATTACTGTTGTTGTTGCTATTGTTGATGTGCCAATAGGTCCTCTGTGAAGCCGGCTTTGCCTTTCCAGTCTCATAGGCAGGAACTCCAGTCTGACACATCAGAGAGAGGAGGACAAGGAGGAGAGGGGCGAGGGAAGGAGGGGAGATCTCCCAGGGCCAGCGAAGGAGAAAATCTTCTAGGGGAGCCCAGCACAGCCGGACAGGAATGCTAACCCTGCCCTTCACCGCAGACAAATCTACCACCAGATGAACCCAGAGGCTCCGCAGTCACCGCTGCCTTTTCCAGGAGCAGAATCCCTAGTGTCAACTGGCCTGTCCCTCAAAACTCACAGTGTCCCCGATAGCAGAGCTGAAGGAGCCCACGGGGTCCCAGGGGGGTGGGAAAACCGAGAATCAGAGAGCGGAGCATCCAGATCTGAGACCAGGGTCATCTGGCAACTTAACGCCAGAGGCAGGAATAGAGCAGGTGCCTCCCCAGTGGGCACCCAGGCAGAGTGAGGCCTGAGACAGCCCCGGGACAGCTGCTAGGTGTCAGGAACGCACCCCGCCCTCCCCCCAGCCAGCTCCGGGGCACGCGACGGCAGGAGGCTGGGCACTGTGGGCTGGTGCACTTGCCCACGTTTCCATGCTGGCTTAGACGATGCCAGGGGAGCACTGGGGAAAGCTGATGAGAGGTGCCAGCTGGCCAGGACCAAGGAAGACAGAAATGGGCATTTGGCAAAGCTTATTTCTCTAACTCAACTACAGGTTCTTAGAGGAAACGTATTAAGATGTTTTTAAAACAATGTTATAGTGCCACTTCCCCAGTATGAATAAAAAAATGTGCTTTTCCCAACAGACTGTCATATTCTGATGTCACTGAAATAAACGGATGGGTCACAGGCAAGCTCTCGGACGCTCTTGTGATACCATAGCTCAGCCCTGCTCTGTGCTGTGTTTTTATTTTATTCCTGACCTTCACACTCCCTGGGGGAAAGATTGCTGCATGTATGAAGTTTGGGTTAAGTATGTGGTGGAGTTAGTGAAAAAATTGGTTTTTCGGACAACGAAGTGGGAACAGAGTTCCCAGACATGGGAGCCGAGACGCCCATGGCCTGGGTCTGCCGGGCGCGGCGGCCTGGTCCCAGACCGGCTGCCGGGGGTCAGGGGGAGGAAGCCCCTCCGTTCATAGGAGACTCGTGGGCACTTGAATGCCTGATTAAACTTCCTCCTCGGTTCATTCCTTCCACCGGCATCTCCGGAACCTCCGCTACCTGCCAGGTGAGGCCTTGGCACTGAGACCCCCCAGGATGGTCAGGGCCAAGTGCTTGTTCTCCTGGAGCTTAACCTTTAACCTGTGACTGTGTGTCAACCAGCAAATCAACCAAGAAAGACAACGGCAGATAATATAATCGAGAGGACACGGCAGATAATATAATCGAGAGGACAGGCCAGCACAGCTGGGAGGAGGCCTCTCTGAAGAACTGGGACATGGCGGTGGGGCGCAACCCTGGGAAATGGAAGCAGGAGGAAGCGTGGCCACAGCACTCGCTAGCATCTGCCCTCACGAAGGCCATCACGGGAGGCGGTGCCCGCACCTCCGTGCCAGAGGTGTCGATGCAGCCAGTGAGCGCTCCCAGTGGGCTTGTGGGTGAGGGGAGGGGGCAGAGCTCACCCCTCAGCTCCCCAGCCCTGGGCATCCTGGGGAGCCTGTGGCCTCGGAGCATGAGGAACGCCAAGGGTCTAGAGGCCACCACTAGCCACCCCAAGGTCTGCAGAAAAGGACCTGCACAGATCAAATCTACCTGTAGCCCGGAGAAGTTACCTGGTTAAAAGGGCCTGCATAAACCCAACTTCCAATGGGAGACGCGCAGGGGGTTCCCACTGAGAGGATTTTAGAGACAGGAGAAGCAGGCAGGGAAAAGGGGGGCCCACGGGAGAGGAACACATGCGTGACTGGCAGCGACACCTCCAAGCCACCAGACTGTTACAGGAATGTTACAAGCGAAGGGGAAGAAGGGCGGGCGGCACCGGTGAGCTTTGAAACTTTGAAACCGATGCCACACAGGGGAATGGGGGACGGGGCCAGTGGGAAAAGCACGGGGGACAATTAGAAAGTGGAATGAACGGACAAAGAAGCTGCCGGCATTTATACACCCCTAGACAAAGACACTCACGGGCTCTCCGTTTTCATTTGGGAACCCCTCCCTGCGCGGGAGCTTGTATACGCTTACAATCAATTGCCACACTTTTGCTCAAAATTCTTTGTCCGCGAAATTTATTCTTCAGACTTCATGAGACAAGAGTTCCAGCTTGCCGTTCAAGGTATCGCAGGTCAATGATATTTTTAAAACTCTTGCATCCAATCCGAAACTCTCAAAATAGCCGGGAGCTCCAAGTCCGTGAAAATCTGCACCCCCGCCACCCCCTCCTGGTAAGGCCTGTCCAGCCTCTTGGAATCTCCTGGAATCACACAGCTCTAGTCACAGGGCTCTCACTCCCATCCTAGGACTTTTCACAGCAATTACTATTGGAACTATGCTTACCATCTGTTCCTCCATAACCACCGCTCTTTGCTCTCGTTCTGCCCTGAGAGCACACCAAACCAGACCAGACGAGGCGAGACTGGCTGCCCGGCCACAGCCCTCCTGAAAGGGGGAACACTGCTGGTCCCCCTAAAGGTTTCCGCCAGGACACGGCTCCCAGACCCCTCGCATCCTGGCTGCCTCCTCCTCTCGCTCCAATACAAAGTCAGATCTATTGCTCGAGAATCTCTTGATTTCAAGTGTTAGAAAACAAAATCAATTTGATTTAAGAAAAGAAAGAACCGAGGAACGGAGGGAGGGGGGGGACTCAAAATGACAATGTGAGCATGGTGTCTCTGTCTCCTTGGCATCGCTCTTCGCTAAGCGCCCCCTAGAGGCCTGAAGCAGAAGAAGCCGGTTTACCTCTCTGGAGCTTAGCGGCTCTAGTGGGGAAAGGAGGCCAATAAAAATGCCAAATATCAGCCTCATTGGTCTAGTTTGGGATTATATTGCCATCCTTGAATCAATCATTGTGGCCAGAGGAATGGAACGTGCTGATTGGCTGCACGCTGGACCGGGGGCCGAGAGCAGGAGAAGGGTGGTTTCCCAAAGAAAAGTCAGGTTATGTTTAAAGGGAGTGAATGGATATGGGGCAGGCAAAATGCACAGACCCCTTCCAACACCCACAGTCCGAAGCCCAGTGATGGTTTGATTGTCATTCTTTCTGTCCTGCCCAAAAGAGGAAGGTGGTTTCTGGGGCTCCGATGAGAACTGGGTCAGACTTGGATTTAAGTTCAAATTTTTCCTTTTTCCCTCCTCTCACTTCTTCCTCACCCACTAACATGACACCCTCCTATTGAAACCAGAGGCAACGAGAAAGGAGACACGTGGTGTGCCAAGGGGCCTGGCCTCCTGTGAGCTCCCAGAACCTTGCAGGCTGCCAGTCCCAAAGACACTGCTTTCAGGGGAAAGGGGACTGGAGGCGGTGGGGTTATCTTGAGGCACTCAGGGGGATCACGGAGAAGGAGCTGCTTCCAAGTGACCAGTTTACACAACTCGCTTCCTGGCTGGCCTCAGTTTATGTAATACTAGAGGCCCAGTGCACGAATTTGTGCACCAGTGGGGTCCCTCGGCCTAGCCTGAGGGATCGGGCCGAAACTGGCTCTCCGACATCCCCCAAGGGGTTCCAGATTGTGAGAGGGCGCAGGCCAGGCCGAGGGACCCCACTGGTGCACAATCAGGACCGGGGAGGGACGCAGGAGGTTGGCCAGCCGGGAAGGGACTGCAGGAGGGCTCCAGGGCGTGTCTGTCCCATCTCACTCAGTCCCAATCAGCTGGACCCCAGCATCAAGCTAGCCTACCAGTTGGAACATCTGCCCCTTGGTGGTCAGTGCACATCATAGCAAGCGGTTGAGCAGCCTTAGCATATCATTAGCATATTATGCTTTGATTGGTTGAACGGCCAACTGGACGACTGGACACTTAGCATATTAGGCTTTTATTATATAGGGTAGATGCTTCTGTACAGGTTAGTGATTTCTTTAAAAAATCAAATTTTGGTTTAAATTATTGGTGTAAACCATATTATGATAAAAACTAGCTACCATTTATGAAGTATCCTCTATTCACAGAGATATTTTAAAAGTCTATGAAGTAGATTTTATTATTTCCATTTCATAGATAAGACGGAGACTCAGAACCTGCCCAAGGTTCCAAGGGCGGTCCCTGAAGGCAAGGATTGGAACCCAGGTCTGCCTACCTCCAAAGCCTCCAATGTGTTTTCTAGCAGCTGCTCTAAAGCAGCAGTTCTCAACCTGTAGGTCGAGACCCCTTTGGGGGTTGAATGACCCTTTCACAGGGGTCACCTAAGACCATCGGAAAACACATATATAATTACATAATGTTTTTGTGATTCATCACTATGCTTTAATTATGTTCAATTTGTAACAATGAAATTGGGGGTCACCACAACATGAGGAACTGTATTAAAGGGTTGCAGCATTAGGAAGGTTGAGAACCACTGCTCTAAAGGAAAGGAATCTGTGGCAATGATGTTTATCACATTCTTGATAATGCCTCGTAGTATCAATCCTGAGCAGGTAGCTTTTTATATCCAAGTCTGTTTATCGTAGAGTACACCTCTGGGTCATTTTGATGGTTGATGGAAAGCAGTACTAAATACTTTCAACACTGAAGTTACAGACACAGTGATTTTGCTCATCCCCTCAACCACGCTTGTGCTCCACCATGTCCTCCAGGTGCAAAGGCCCTGAGGGACCTTAGCATCTAAGAAAACAGCAGAAGGCCGGTGAATGATCAAGGGAGAATGTGGGGAGACAGACATCAGAGAGCCAGGCCAGTCCTAGTCCACAGGCTTAAACAGGAGAACGTCAAGAAAAAGCCCTCACTGCCCGACAGGCGTGGCTCAGAGGTTGAGCGTTGACCTATGAACCAGGAGGTCACGTTCAATTCCAGGTCAGAGCATATGCCCAGGTTTCAGGCTCCATCCCCACTATGGGGCGTGCAGGAGGTAACTGATCAATGATCCTGTCCATCATTGATGTTTCTAATCTCTCTCTCCCTCTCTCTTCCGCTCTGAAATCAATAAAAAACGAAAAAGAAAAAGCCCTCACCCCAAATGAAGCCATTATCATCATCACTATGATATTGATCATAAACAACTGACTCAAACTTACATCAAGTGTAGAAGATGTTTTTATAGTTATGCAACACAATCTCTGGATAAATCAGTCGTGCCATGCAAATTCAGTTTCTACACAACCAGATTGCTTTGCCCAGGGCACCCTGTTGAGAAATCCTGAAGCAACTGCTGGAAACAGAATCCCTTTCCTCTCCCTCAGGTCATGTCAAGTATGTTCCAGCTGTGAGTCACCAAAGCCATGGCCCAGCTGGGGCCGGGGTGAGCAGCAAGGGGGAAAGGCTCCGATTTCTCTGCACTGTCAGATCTGGCCCGGCCTGTTTTTCATGCCAGCGCTATGGTGGGTCAACAGACCTGCCTCATGCTGAAGTCACTGGAGCCAATTAAACAGGCAGGACAGGACTTGGCTCCCGGAGAAGGAAGGAGGGAGGGAGGGGGTCATGCAGATTTTCCTTTCTGGAACACCAGCGCTACCAACTTGGTATTGGTGTCTACTTTCCTCCTGATGCCATTGAGTTTTGGACACAAAAACCCAGTGAAAGGGGATCAGACAGATTGGGAAATCAAAGGCAGAGGTAGACGTTGGGCCTTTGGCTTTTATCTAAAGTGGTGGTTTGCAGATGGGAGCAATTTTCCCCACCCTGTCTCCACCCCTAGGGCCCATGTGTCGAGTGTTACTACCATCTTGTGGGTAGAGGCCAAAGATATTGCTAAACATCCCACAGTGCCCAGGACAGCCTTCCACACGAAGACTTATCCAGCCCCAAAAGTCAACTGTGATGTAAGAGAACAAGGAAAAAAAAAAACAACTCAAATATTTAAGGGCTTTTCATGTGCCATATGAGCTACACATACACATGTATCATTTAGTCTTCACACCCAACTCCACAAAGTGAGGCTCATTTCCCAGGTGAGAAAATGGAACCCCCAGTTAAGTGAGGACTTCACACAACCACTAAGTGGCAAAGAAATCTGAACTTGGCTCTGGGTGATTCTCACTCGATCTTGTGCCCAGTCAACCTTGTACCCCGGGCCTAACAGAAGTTGACACCTAACAGAAGTTCAAGAGAGACTTGGTTGAATTAATCATGGATATAGCGTTAGCTAGTTGGGCTCAGTGGATAGAGCGTCGGCCTGCAGACTGAAGGGTCCCAGGTTCAATTCCGGCCAAGGGCACATGCCCAGGTTGTGGGCTCAATCCTCAGTTGGGGGTGTGCAGGAGGCAGCCAATCAATGATTCTCTCTCATCATTGATGTTTCCATCTCTCACTCCCTCTCCCTTCCTCTTTGAAAAAATAAGAATATATTTTTAAAAAATAATAATGGATATAAATAAATGAACGCAAGAGTCAGTGGCCCTGCACTACATGCTCACTTCTTCCTACCACTCCTTGAGAAGAACACAGATCCTTCCCGGGTCCTGGTCAGGGTGACACGTTGCATGTGCCAGGAAGAGAAATCTCTCCCGGACAACTCCAGGAAAAAGAGGAGCTTACGCTGAGAACGCAGAGGGATTTTGGAAACGAAACACAGTCCGGACTTGAGCTGGGAAAGCCACCAGGAACCAGATGCCCCTGCTCTCTGACCTCTCTGTAGCTTGGGGGCTTACTCCGGTTAACCATCGTGCCTATGGTCCAGTACAGCATCCCAGGTCCACTTTGACTCGGAAAGTGCCCATGGCCTCTCAGCGTGGCTCTTAGGCAACCAGCTCAGTCTGTCATGCATCCCCAGAGGAGGGATTACACTGGTGGAGCCTAAGCTGACCTTCAAATGATTGTGGCCCCAGCCAAACAACGGCCATTTCATGAGGCACTCTGAATGAGGACTGGCTAAATGAGCCTTGTCAAGCCTACAGACCATGAGCCACGAAATAAAATTATTCTTGTTTCAAGCCACGTATTTGGGGTGATTTATAGCTGTTAAAGAGCAAAATTCAACCAAGTACATGTGAAGATCTACTAATTGGCTTTATTAAGTGATTCATGACTTGGACAGCATCCCATCTAACAACGCAAAGGGTGCTCCAAGGGGCTGTACACACTGGAAGGTCTTTTTAAGCACAAGTGTTGTTGGTGAAAGTGGAGTTCTTGAGGTGCCGTGAGGAAAATAATTTCCTGAGGCCCCCCACGGGAGGATGGGGTTTTGTGGGAAGATTTACTGATGATGTAAAATTAAGGGGGGGTCCCATCTCTGTCCATCTCACCATGGAAGAAGTCCAATCTTGACCTCAGCAGAGCCACAATTAAGGCCACTGCCCAGAATTTCTGTTCCCTAGGAAAGTCCAGTCCAGTCCAGCTTGTGTTCCCAGCTGCAGGCCCCAGGTGGGTGTGGGGTCTGCGTGGGCATGGACCATGCAGCTGCTTAAGGCCAGATGACAATGGAGAACAGGCGAGCACACGGCGAGTGCGGGTCACAGAGCGGGAGAGAGCAAGTGTAGAACAAGGGCAAGCAAGAGCAAGAGCACAAGAAAGAGGAAACCTTGCCGGGAAATTTTAACCAGGAGCTTTTTCAAACTAACTCTATCATGGGTTTCTGATGGGGTCCAACCCTCGCCAATCCATTGCTTCCCAGGCTAGACTGACAGACAAGCTCCTCTCCGGTGTCACCCCGACTTCACTGCGCATGTGCCCATCTCCCCTTTTGTTCGATCCCTTCCCCCAGTGATCTGCCGGGAATGGACTGGTGGGTCCCTGGGAGCATGAAGCTGTAGCTTCCTGGTGAAGCAGCCCAGGTGCCCATGCTTAAATGTCCGGCCTCCCCTTTGCTCTCCTCCTGTTATTAATATTAATAAGCTAATTACGATGATAATAGAGGGTGTGGCAGAAAAGTCATTAGCAAAAATTTTTTTAAATAAATAAAAGAAAGAGCTATTTTTTAGGCTAGGTCATCTTCTTTTGGGGAAGAGAATGTCAGGGGCTTTGGCACACTAATTATCTCACCCATATAAATCAAGAAATTCCAGGCTAATTGGTTTAAAATCCCTGCAGAAAAGGAACTGCACAGATAAAATCTACCCGTAGCCCGGAGAAGTTACCTGGCCCTAACTGGTTTTGCTCAGTGGATAGAGCGTTGGCCTGTGGACTGAAGGGTCCTGGGTTCGATTCCAGTCAAGGGCACATGCCAGGGTTGCGGGCTGGATCCCCAGTAGGGGGCGTGCAGGAGGCAGCCTATCAATGATTCGCTCTCATCATTGATGTTTCTATCTCTCCCTCTCCCTTCCTCTCTGAAATCAATAAAATTATATTTTATAAAAATTAAAAATAAAATCCCACTCCTGGAAGAGGCTGAAGCTACAATTAGGTTGGTTATTAAGTTTTGGTTGGGTGAGGTGGCTTAGCAAAAGTGACTCCATCCTGGCCTGTTCCTTTTTTAAAAACATTACACGGCAATAGATAACTGGAACTGGGTTTGGTATTGGACGAGGGTTGCTGCTATAACAGAAACCGAAACATGTGGCAGCCTTACAGTTCTGCTCCCTATTCCAACGTCCAAATCACAATATCACAACCATCCTGTGTTTGACCAGCAGACAGAAGGCGGGGAGGCCTCCACGAGCAAGTTAGTGGAAGTCTAAAGGACCGTGAGGGCAACTTAAAGGAAAGTGAGGGAAATGCTACTAGAAGCTCATGGAAAGGGGACCCTTGTGGGTGCTAGAAGGTTTGGTGACACTGTTGTCTCCTGTAATGTGAAAAGTAGGAAATATTCCATAATGAACGTGAGGATCTGGCCAATCTGTAAAATGCAAAAGACAGAATGCAACTAAAAAAGGAAATTTTGGGGGTTTGGGGCAAATTTGAGAGAGTATATAAAACAGCCAGAGTTTTCTACTTCTCACTCCCAGCCTCTCCGGAGGGAAACTATTCTCACTCTGCTCTAACCTGGTCAAAGCCCTGATAAATACACTCCCGTGGGTGTTCCAGGCCCAGGAGAGGCCGGCTGTAATTCGAGCTGCCCCTGGTGAAACATGGCATTAGGAAATACATGATGGCTCCTGCCACAGTCTTTTCGCAGCAAGGGTTCAGGAATCTGGAGAAGGGCTGCGCATAAATGAAAAGCAACTAGACAAGAAATATAAATTTGGAAGGCATTTGGGGGAACCAGGCGGAGGCTTCACCCTCTAGCGGGGTGACTCCCTGAATCTCTGGACCCACAGATTTTTATTAACACATTTTGCCCTTTAGCAAAGCAGATATACATATCAAAGGTAAGGTTTGGTAAACAATAAAGGATTATCAGGTTAGGGCAGCGATTCTCAACCTGCGGGTCGCGACCCCTTTGGGGGTCGAACGACCCTTTCACAGGGGGCGCCTAAGACCATCGGAAAACACATATATATATTACATATTTTTTTGTGATTAATCACCATGCTTTAATTATGTTCAATTTGTAACAATGAAATTGGGGGTCACCACAACATGAGGAACTGTATTAAAGGGTCGCGGCATTAGGAAGGTTGAGAACCACTTGGCAGCAGGTAATAATGTGCATCTTCAGCCCTGCTGAAGATGTCCATCAGCTTTCTGACGAACTTCTCGCATTCATTATGCTAACTACTGTTCCTAGCCTCCAGCAGGCTCCCAGGTCATGCTCAATATTACCCCCATAAAGCACCAACTAAACTGCCTTTGTTGTCAATAATTATTGGTTGCTGTAAGCTTCTAGAAGGATGATAATTTCCAGGTTGCTTCTGAAGGGCTTAGGTCCAAAGGCATCCAATTTAATTATTTGTGAGCCACTATTCTGGGCCAGACCGGACACCAATCAGAGTAAGTCACAATCCTAGTTTTCAAAAAACTTCTCTGGTATTGAAGGGGACCAGCAAGTAAACAGAACACAACATTAGTGTGCAATGAGTGGCAAAGAAGCATGTACAAGGACCAGAAATAACATAGAGGGAAGGAAGTCTTTTTGGAGAAGAGAATTTCTGGGTTGGGTTTTAAGGTGTGACTAGGAGTTCAATGGGAACTTAAGAAGGGAGCCTTACTCGTGTAAAGGGGGTGAAGTCATCAGGCATAGCTTGCTCTCAGCTTGCTATAAGCAGTTTTTGTCTTATTGGAGCATATAATGAAGGGTAGTAGATGCAAGAGATGCAGCTAAATAAGTTCACAGTGGCCACTCATGATGATTCTTATATCCTAAACTAAAAGCTGGAATTTAATCCTGAAGACAATGTGAGGGAGAGGCATGGATCTAAGCCCTGGAAATAATAGTTTGATTGTCTTTTAAGAAAACTCACTCTGGCATCGTTAAGGAGGGTGGATGGGGAAAAGCCAGCTAAGAGGCAAAACGGGCTTTTACGAATATAAATGTGAGATTCAGAGGCTAGTGCTCAGGTGAGCAATGAGGTTGGACAGGAAGGACCAGACATGAGGTAACAGCAAAAGGCCTTGGTGGCTTGGATGTGGGCTGTGAGGGCGTGAGAGGAGTCCAGGATGACTCCCAACTTTTCTTTGGGTGAGTGGGTGGATGCTGGTACCACCAGCTGAGCAGGGCCTTTAGGCAAGAGAAGAGGGATGAGAGGAGGAGGAGGATGGGAGGGATGGGCTTCTTGAGGTTAAAGTGCCAGGAGGTGGAGGTCAGCAGGTGGAACACAGTTCTGGAGAGACGCTCTCTTCCTGGCCACATAAGGAAATGTCTGGGAGGACCCATTCCTGGGCAGGGCGGAAGTATGCAACAACCAAGCTGAGGGCCTCTCAGATGCAAACTGTCAACAGTTCACACAAGCTGGCTCGTATGACAAAGCATGGATTGCATCACCAATCTGAGGACAGCATGGCCCTGGAGAGCAACAAGGCCAAGGCAGAGCCCTGATGTCTCACTGGTATACTCCCCGTGCTCCTCCTGCCTGGGACGTGGCTCTACATTGACCCCAAAGCTCAAGCCAAACCCCAAAACCTCTTCCTGCCTCCTTTTCCCTCCCCACATCCATCTCATCTAATTCATCCTTGACCACCTCTATCCCAAATGGCTTTGTCACTCCTGATCCCCATCTCCTGCTTTATCATCTTCACAGCATTTACACTATCTAAATAAATGCAATCTCTTTGTACTGTCTAAAGCAGCAGTTCTCAACCTGTGGGTCGCGACCCCTTTGGGGGTTGAACGACCCTTTCACAGGGGTCGCCTAAGACCATCGGAAAACACATATATAATTACATATTGTTTTTGTGATTAATCACTATGCTTTAATTATGTTCAATTTGTAACAATGAAAATACATCCTGCATATCAGATATTTACATGACGATTCCTAACAGTAGCAAAATTACAGTTATGAAGTAGCAACGAAAATAATTTTATGGTTGGGGGTCACCACAACATGAGGAACTGTATTAAAGGGTCACGGCATTAGGAAGGTTGAGAACCACTGACCTAAAGTAACATAGTATACATCTGTCCACTTGTCTGTCTCTGTCCCGTCTGGGATGTTAGTTCTAGGAGGGCGGGGGCTTTGTCCTATTCTTCTCTGACTCCCTAATCCTAGAAAAATGCCTGGCACACTGTAAGAGCTCATTTGTTAAATGAAATTTTTTAAATATGTTTTGTTTTGGGGTGTTTTTTTTTACTTTTGAGAGAGAGAGGAAGGGAGAGTGAGAGGGAGAGAGAAAAACATCCATGTGAAAGAGAAACATCAATCAGCTGCCTCCTGCACGCCCCCTACTGGGGATGGAGCCCACAACCCCGATATGTGCCCTGTCAGAAATGGAAACAGGGACCTTTTGGTGCATGGGATGACACTCAACCAACTGAGCCACATGGGCCAGGGCTGTTCAATGAAGTTCTTGATTCAAGCACTTCTCTACTGTCACTACCCTGATTCAAGCCCCCACACAGCTCCCAGAGCCCCTCGGACTTAGCAACTGATTGCCTGTGCTGGGAAGGTGAGGGAGGAGCTTGAGGCGACTAGTCTTTCCTTTTCCAAGTCATGGCACCTCGCCAATCCACCCTTGCTCCGCAAAGCTGCCAGAGCCGCCCTTTAAAATCACAGATCATGTCACTCCTTTACTTAAAATCTTCCAGTGGCCCTCAAGGCCCAACATGCCCGCCTCTCAAACCTCACCTCCAGTCACTTCACTCCTTGCTCTCTCTTTCCCATACGTACTTGGCTTTTGTTCCTCAAACGAAACCTACCTCCAGTACTAGTCACACCTCTGCCTTCCCCAGCAACCTGCATGGATCTCAGCTCCTACACCACCTCCTCCGAGAAGCCTTCTCTGACCATCCAAACTAAAACAGAGCCGCCTCCTCCTCTCCCGCAACTCCCGGCACCCTCTAGCACATCACCCTGATTATTTCCTTCACATCATCACTCATCACACTCCTCTTGTTCACCGATTTGGTAACTTGATTTCTGTTTCTCTCTTTTTCACCTCTCTTCCCCCCAGCATGCCTAGAACATAGTTAAAGCTCAATTGATATTTGTTGGATGAAATTGTACTCCCACTATCATAATGGTGGTGATGGTGGTAGTGGTGATGATGATGATACAAAATGATCCCAATGATACTCATACTAATGATACTTTCCCACAGTGGGATGCTTGTTTGAGTGTGTGGATCCAAGGACTGATAATAGCATGTTCTTGACCATCTAGAGACAGAATCCATTTTTACAAGCTTTGTCTGAGCTTTGAAGCTGTGTGTGTGTGTGTGTGTGTGTGTGTGTGTGTGTGTGTGTGTAATTCATGCCAGGAGACCTCATAGTCATCATTAGGTCCAATGCACCACCTTTCTCCATGGATACCTCCTCAGTAAAAGCAAAATGAGATTGTGTCAGGAATCCTCTATTGCAGGAAGCCACCCACTGTCAATACTATTTGAGAGTGCACCAAGGAACGCGGAAGGCCAATGGACCTTGAGCGTTAGCAGGGCTAACACCAAGCACCATTGTTCTGTTGAGATAGCAGTGGTGGCTTGAAGGATTTTCCTAACCTAATAGCCTCAAAGTAAATGTTTACTGAACCTTACTGATCTTTTTTTTTTTTTGAACCTTACTGATCTTTGTTGACGTTAGAGACTGTCTGTCTGCTACCTGTTTGCTGTGCTTTACTGAGGGCAAGATGTGTATCTAAAACTGAATAAAAAGCGGAGAAGGCCTGGCTGGCATGACTCAGTGGTTGAGCATCGACCTATGAACCAGGAGGTTGCCGGTTCAATTCCCAGTCAGGGCACAAAAGCGGAGAAGGCCATGTTTCAGTGTGCCTCTCCAAGAGAGAGGTCTCCACCTGGCCCCTCATTCCTTCTAAATTCATAATTTCTTGCATAGTATTTTCATTTGTGCGTTGGCCCCTCCTTCAGATCCTGAACCCTAGCCGTGCAGGTCGCGGCGCTCTATCACTTTGCAAGATGGGATGGATTTACCGTGTCTGGTAGACAATAAATATTGAGACAAGATGCTCTTCCAGCTCCCACACTCACTCTGCCAGGAAGGGTTTGAGAACATACTAGAGAAGAGAGAAAATGTAGTCAACCAGACAGTGCTGGAGGGAGGGACTGGGGCTGACAGCTGACAGGGGCTGTGGAAGAAAGATTCTAGCCAGAAACTAAAGCAGGGTGAACTGTCCGTTTTAATAACACTGGGGAAAACGTAAAGGAAAACATAATTGGCCACATCTCATATTGCTCCTGAAAAAGAGAACCTCAAAAAGCAGAGATGGAAGAAATCTGAGGCAATCATTTCATTGTACAGATGGGTAATTTGAAGCCCAGAGAGGAGAAAGGAACTTTCCCAAGGTCACACAGAAATTCCATGGCTGATCTAAGATTAGAATTCTCACTATGTGAAATTCACTGTTTTTCTGGCATATAACATCACAGGTGTAAACCTAACTTGTAAGCTACGTTTGGCTAAGTCATTCATGTGTGCGCTTATCTTTGTGGCCACAGAAACTAACAAGACTGTATTTCCAAAACTCACCCAAATGCTGATGGCTTCTTATTTCTATCTCTCCTTCCCCTTGGACCATAGCCAGCCCATCATAAGGTACAGTATCACTTCCCATTTGATACCTAATGCTATCAAAAAGAGGCAGGAATTTCCCAGCTGGCATGGCTCAGTGGTTGAGCGTCAACCTATAAACTAGGACAGTGGTCGGCAAACCACGGCTCCCGAGCCACATGCGGCTCTTTGGCCCCTTGAGTGTGGCTCTTTCACAAAATACCACGTGCATGGGCGCGCACGTACAGTGCGATTGAAACTTTGTGGCCCATGCGCAGAAGTCGGTTTTCGGAAAGGAGATAGACGAAACAAGTATACAAGATGAGTGTGGATGGGAGAGTTGGAAGGGGTCGGCCTCAGAGAACATACATCAATCAGATTGAGGACGTTTTTAGCAATGGCCAGCTTAGGAGTACCCTAATTAAGTTAATAGCAATGTACCTACCTATAGAGTTTAAGTTTAAAAAATTTGGCTCTCAAAAGAAATTTCAGTCGTTGTACTGTTGATATTTGGCTCTGTTGACTAACGAGTTTGCTGACCACTGAACTAGGAGGTCACAGTTCAGTTCCTGGTCAGGGGCACATGCCTGGGTTGCGGGCTTGGTCCCAAGTGGGGAGCATGCAGGAGGTAACCAATCACTGATTCTTATCATTGATGTTTCTACCTCTCTCTCCCTCTCCCTTCCTCTCTGAAATCAATCAATCTATATATACATACTAGAGGCCTGGTGCATGAAATTCGTGCACTGGTGGGGGAGGCCTCAGCCCGGCCTGTGCCCTCTCACAGTCCGGAACCCCTCGCGGGATGTCCAACTGCCGGCTTAGGCCCAATCAGGCTTAAGCCAGCAGTCGGACATCCCCTCTCGCAATACATGATCCCTCGCTCCTTACTGCCAGCCTGCTCACTCCTTACCACTCGGCTTGCTGCTCCTTAG
>NW_005362269.1:14404316-14413547 GCF_000412655.1 Myotis brandtii | reverse complement strand
CACCACCGCTGCGCTCACCAGCCGTGAGCCCGGCTTCTGGCTGAGCGGCGCTCCCCATGGGAGCGCACTGACCACCAGGGGGAAGCTCCTACATTAAGCGTCCTCCCCCTGGTCGTCAGTGCGCATCATAGCGACTGGTCATTCTAGCCATTCCACCGTAAGGGATGCTTAGGCTTTTATTATACAAATATATATATATAAATTTTTTTAAAGAAGCAGGAAAACAACCAAAAGATACATGTTGATAGAGAACAGGGTGTGCACACAAGTCTTACAGAATCAGTGGGTGGATCATATAGAATAGTGAACACTCTTTGAAGCCATGTCAAATCAGAAATCATGACTCTCACCCAATAAAATTGTGGGAAAACAAGATCATTTGAGAACATGTAGGGTTCTGTGTGGGAAGAAGTGACAAGAAGGTAAACAAGGTTAAGTCTACCACTCAGAGCTCTACGTTACCAGGTCACATTATCTGGGAGGTCTGAATGATGTTTCTATTAAAAAAATCTAAATTAAAAAAAAAAACCCACATATTTCCAAACAACACATGTGGAACCTGGGATCAAACAACAAAAGGTAAGGAAGCACAAAGCACCAATCAGACCTAGGGTCTCATCCTAAATCCTTACCTGAGCAGGATAAATACTTAAGCTTTCTTTCTTGTCTTAAGGTTAACAACAATGCAATAATAAACCTAGATGGCACTTACTTATCCATACCATGGTGACAATATGCCAGGCAATGCATTAAGCACTTTGTATGCCTTTTTTCATCTAACCCCCATCTCAGTGGCATGAAATGTGATTGGCACTGTGGACAAAAGGGGCCACATGCTAACCTGACCAGCTCAGGGAAGGCCTGCATAGAGGCCTTGCAAACTCAGAGACAAACTCAGAGACCTAAAGTAACCACAAAGGATGATCTGAAATTAAACTTTAACTAAAAGCAGTTATGGTGGGTAGTTACATTCTAAGGCTGGTATCTTCACTGACAAGGTCAACTTTTACCTTAACTGAGCCTAACTGTCTTTTTGCATCTATAATAACATACCCTTTGAAATGTCCCTTTTTCTGGACCCCTTGGGGCACAACCTAATGTGCTGGGCACCAGGACAGATACCACAAATTCCTTCATTATCATGTTAATTGTTCCTGCACCCACCTAAGTATGTGTCGATCATTTTACTTTTTACCCAATCCCAGGGGTTTCCCTGCTTTGCTTTCTCCTGCCTCTCTAGTCTATCACCAATGGATTTCATGTAACCCACCTACATCACCTCCTTTGATTGCAATGTATAAATACAGATGTAACCCACCAGTCTCCAGAGCATTATCTCAATTCGTTGAGGTTCTGCTTCCCGGCATATGTCGACAGTTTGGCTCAAATAAACTCACAAAAATTATTCACAGGTTCCAATGGTTTTTTACGTTAACAGCACCATTATTTCCAATGACAGCCAGAAAGATGAAATCATTTGCCTAAATTTATTACCAAGTTGTAGGACCAAAATGTGAACTCAAGTTTGAGTTCTTAATAATTATATTTCAAAGGGTGGTGGTGAGGATTAAATGTAAAGTTTAAGAAGGAAAGTACCTTGCCACGTGCCAGCGCTGAGAACGTGCCGCCTATGTGGTAATGTGTGTCCCCTCCCGGCCTTATTCATAACCCTTGGCTTATCCTGTTCAAGGAAGGGGCACGAAGGCTCAGTCCTCCACTGCCAAGTCTCAAACCACTAGTTGCGGAATTCCTGGTCAGCCAACTGGGGTCAGATGTGGAGGGAAAGCCAGGAGATCCCAATGCTGTTCCTTCCCCTTCCAGCTGGAGGACTCAGAGTCTAGGAGGCAGAGGGAAAGGGGTGCCCTGGCTCTCCTATGAGAACTCGAGCATCTAATTTTCTTCTCTGGGAATCGATTTCCCCTTTGGAAGCAAGGAGCTGGGCTGCCGGGCCCCTGAGGGGACCCTGGAATGGTGACCAAGAGCATGCGCTCCCCACGTGATTTAACTTCTCACATCCTGCCCATCTTCAAAATGCGTGATAGACACCATCACGAAGAATAACTGTCCATAGTACACAAAGTTGTTAAAGTAAACCAAAAGCGCTTAGCAGAGTGCCTTGGACATGGCAGGCATCCAACAAATGTCACCTATTACTACTATTGCCGTTATTAACAACATCATTACTCCAACGCCAGTATTTGAGGTGTCTCTATTAAGCCGCGGGGGTTCCTTTGTAAATGTGTTTCACGGTCTGTCTTAAGAGTGGCTCTAGAGCCCTGGATTCTCCGCCTTCCATGGCACAAGGACCAGCTTTTCTGCCTCCAGGGAAACTCGCAACTTCTAGAACAGCCATGGCAGTACCTGCAGAGTTTCCTTCCCCTTCTGCTCTTTCCTTGGCGGGCAGAGGCCCAAGACCGGGACTTCCGCAGCCCGCCCACACCAGTCACCATTGGTCGCCTCGTCACTGGCGTGATTAAGGCCCCGCCCCCTTCTCTCTGGGACCACTCTAAGGCGATCTCCCGAATGGGAGGGGCCTCGAAGGGGCGGCCGCAATGCATCCTGGGCTTTGTAGTCCATCTACACCTCTGCAGCCAAAGAGCAGGGCCTCGCGACCCAGAGAACTACAATCCCCAGCAGCCGGGCCGCCAGCTGGGGGAAGGGGGGCTCGCGTCACGTGGGCGCTCAGCCTGGGCGGGCTATTTCTCAGAGCAGCGGTGGCAGCTGGGGGACCGGGGCCTTTTGTTTGGAGCAGCTGCAGGGGGTGGGCCCCCGGAGCGGCGAGACCGGCGGCCTTCCCCAGCTCGCTCGGTCCTGGCCGCCCCTCTCAGGGGTTGGGGGGCCACCCCCTGGGCCGGCCTCGCCTCAAACGCCTCCGTCCCGCCCTCGGCCCGCCCGCCGGCCCCGCCCGGCCAGCTAAAGGGGAAGAACTGGCTGGGCCTCCTCGCAGGGCCTAGCCACCTCCGGAGTCGCTGCCACCACCACCACCACCACCACCACACTCCGTGCACCGAACCCCAGGCTGCCCCTCGCCCCTCAGGCCGTCGCCATGAAGATCAAGGATGCCAAGAAACCCTGTAAGAGGGGCTTGGGCTCCCTGGGTTGGGAGAGCGCTTTGGGCCCGGTCTGGAAGCCCCTTGGCAGAGCGGCCCGGTTCCCAGCCCGTCGCCCACGGCCGGTGCCCTGCACGGGTTGGGGCAGAGGGACCATTGGGGCTCAGGGTTGGAGGTCCCCCGCCTCACCCCCCGATACTTGCATGCAAACGCCTGCCTCCCCCCTGGCCCTTTTCTCCCACTTCCTCCTCGAGGCCTGGGCGGTGCAAGAGGGAGTGTTTAACCGGAGCCTCCGGTGCCCGCCCCCAGCCTGCTCTGCCGTTGTGTTGAGAATGGGTGGTCATGGCTGTCAAATTGCGCCGGAGCACTTACTGGTTTCTGGGCTTTTTCTGCTTGTGTCCTTGAAATCCCGGTGGGCTCCAGGGAGTTGTCACCGTTGTTATAATTAGAGCTTTTAAAGGCCTGTGCCTGTAACCCGCCGGTGACTTACTCTTGTTGAGCATAAAAACTAGTTTATGTTTGTTTAAAAAAACAAAAAGATAATACAAATCGCAGGCATGTCGGCCGCTCCAAGCCAACCACTGTTACTGGTTAACTGCTCTTAACCACTCTGAAGTATTTTTGGTAAATACTCAGTTTTACAACTGTATGTGCAAAACATTCTTTGGACGAGCAGATGAACTTTTATTTGCTTTCTTTTAATTTTAGCCTTTTAAAAACCTCTGACTTCTTCCGTAAATGGCTTATTTAATCACTCAGCTATTGGGATTGTCATTCTTTAAGGGCATTCTTCCAGAGCCACTCGGAATGTGGAGAACTGTGGGATTGTGTTTATATTCTCCAGGTTTGGGAGTGTCTCAAGTAAACCAGCAGATCTCAGAAAACTGATAAAAGGGAGCACTGAGCTTTTCCCGCCCATCAGGTTTTTGTTTTTGTTTTGTTAATCCTCCCTGAGGATATTTTTTTCCCCATTGATTTTTAGAGAAAGTGGAAGGGTGTGGGGAAGAGAGAATCATGGATGTGAGAGAGATGGGGATTTGTTGGCTCCTGCACAGGCACTGACCCAGGCTGGGATAGAGCCTGCATCCAAGGTACGCGCCCTTGACGGGAATCGAACCCGGGACCCTTCAGTCTTCCTGCTAATGCTCTGTCCACTGAGCCAAACCAACTAGGGCTATCATCAGGTTTCTTGTGAACCTCAAAGGAGAGGCAAAATAACAGAGCAACCTGAAAACTGCTGATTGTTATTTAAATGTAAAATAATTTGATCTTAATTTTACAGATGAGGAAATTGAACTTATTGAGCCCCAGAGTAACTCTTGCAATTGCAGCGCCAACCAAGGAGGGTCAGGGCCTTAGGTCTAGGTCCGCTGACTCATAGCCTCGTATTCTTTCTTCTGCGCCCATAGGGCATAGTCTAAATACTTAGAAACACAAACCTGGGAGTTACATTTGCTAATTTTTAAAAAACGCTAATGATGATTTCTTGTGCTAAAGAGTTCTTTAAAACAGTGATATGAAGGCTTAAATGACAAAAGTAATATAGAAACTCTTCTAATTTACATTTGCTGAATGCAACTAATCTTGAATACATGCAGTATGTAAAACACTTGGACATCTTCCCTCAACACATACCTTTTCTGTTCTTGTCTTAGAATTTCCATTTAGTGGAATGAGTTTACCTCTGACAGGCTCAGATTCTAACTCTTAATCCTACCAGACCTGAGGCCCTGAACCTAACTGTCCCCTATATCTGGGCTCCTGAGCATTAAAGAGAAAAAACCAACATGATATAGAAAAATGTTAGTTACATGCAAACAAGTGGTTAGAATAAGATGGAACTTGGAGATATTGTAGAAAATAGATCTACCTTTTATCTAACGCCAATATTCCACCTTTGTGTGGAAATTACCGAAAAATCGGTACAGCGGTCTGGTAGGGTTAAGGTATTATTTTCTTCTTGCCATGATGGTGATTTGGTTACTTAGATTTGGGAAAACTTACACTCAAGTATGAATACCACTTCAGTCAAAGGTGTTTTCAGCAAAGGTGATAATTAAAAGTTTATAAAATAAGCTTTAGGTTGAGAAATAAAAACACCTATTGATTAAAGGTAAGTTGGCTATTACTACATTGTGGGACCATTAATGTTAAAATAGGGTCATGCTGAAAAACTAGCCAGTTAATTTGATTTAGAAGTCTAAAGTAACATTTTCAGTTTCTTAATATAAAAGGTGGCTTTAAAATAAATAAATAAATGGTGACCTAATTCTTTTTTTTTTAATTCTCACCCGAGGATATTTTTCCTTTTTTTAGAGAGAGAGAGGAAAAGACAGAGAAATGTCGATGTGAAAGAAACACATTGATTGGTTGCCTCCAGCTCGAATCCCGACCAGAGCCTGGGCCAGGGAGGAGCCTGCAAACCGGTTAGGGCTTCAGGGATATATTTTTCCAGGACAGTTCATATTTTCTTTCTGACACACAGAAAAACCCAAGATGTTCTTTATTTTACCATAAAGAATTGAGTGGGGCCCTAGCCAGTTTGGTTTGACTCATTGGATAGAGCGTCAGCCTGCAGCCTGATGGGTCCCAGGTTTGATTCCGGTCAACGGCACAAGCCCAGGTTGTGGGCTCGGTCCTTAGTAGAGGGCGTGCATACCGCAGCCGATCAATGATTCTCTCTCATCATTGATGTCTGTCTGTCTCTCTCTCTCTCTCGCTCTCTCTCTCTATCTCTTTCCCTCCTCCTCTCCCTGCCTCTCTAAAATTAATAAAATTTTTTAAAAAAGAAATATATATACCTGGGAAGTGTTACTTCTAATTTTTTTAATCACTGGGGTTAGATATTAGATACGTATTTGTTTTGTTTTTGAGTACTTGTATAGGGTTTTTAACACGTTAAGCACCAAGCCTGTTTTGTCTTTTTTTCCGTTTCAGTCACTGGTGACTGACATGGAGCTTAATGTGTTAAATTATAAATTTAGTGAGCACCTAGTATGTGTAAGGCACTATATGCATTGATCATTTAGCCCCTACAGCACACCACTAACTAGAAGCTGTATCTCAGACTGGTTAAATAAGTAACTTTGGCTTCACACTTCCTTACATTATCCACCTAAGGTTTAGAAAACAGTTGCTTTTAGATACATCTCTAATATATGACCAGGTTATTTACAAATGCATGTATTTAACTAGAAAATAGGAAAAGGAATTGGTTTCATCCTCCAGAACAGGGGTCGGCAAACTGCGGCTCGGCAAACCGTGGCTCGCGAGCCACATGCGGCTCTTTGGCTCCTTGAGTATGGCTCTTCCCCAAAATACCGACTTCTGCACATGGGCCATGAAGTTTCAATCGCACTGTGCGTGCGCAGCCGTGCGTGGTATTTTGTGGAAGAGCCACAGTCAAGGGGCCAAAGAGCTGCATGTGGCTCGAGAGCCGCAGTTTGCCAACCACTGCTCTAGAAGATTATATAACAAAAAGATTATCATTTGCAATTATGTGTGAATTACATTCCAGGAGAAGGATGAAGTCAAACATTAACCTAATGAAAGTTTTTTGCTAGTTAAAATAGGAGAACCAAAATAATGGCAATATTTGTTTCCTTTGCTATAAGCGGTTTTTCACACCGCTTAAATATTAGATATTAAAGATACCAAAAAACTGAACAGTCATGTGTTCCTCTGCACCTAGACTGACATGATTTATTAAGGTAAAGGCTTTTTCAGCTGTTTTTTTCTTGTGTGGCATGTAAACGTGATTAACAAAGTGATAGTATTATTTATATATATATATTTGGCTAATCCCCACCTGAGGATATTTTTCCCATTGTACATATATATATTTTTTTAATTTGATGTGATATAGGTTTTGGAGTCTGTGCTTTGCTAACCCAAGCAGTAAGGTACCTGAAATTTTTGTCAAAGCCAGAGAGAATGATAATAGCATTTATTTGTAGTTTGTGTCTGTATAATTTGATTGGCCTTGTAAGTTGAATCACTACTTAAGAATTATCACTTTCAGAAAACATACTAAATTTATGAACCTTGACCTCAAAGGCAAGGGAAATAAAAGCAAAAATAAAGAAATGGGACTACATCAAACTAAAAAGTTTCTGCGCAGCAAAGGAAACCATCAACAAAACAAAAAGGCATCCAACCTAATAGAGAACATATTACAGACGATACCTCCAATAACTGGCTAATATCCAAAATATATAAAGAACTCATATAACTCAACAAGAACCAAAAAAATCCCATCTAAAAATGGGCAGAGGACCTGTACAGACACTTTTCCCAAGAAGACATACAGATGACCAACAGGTATCTGAAAAGATGCTCAGTGTAACTAGCTATAAGGGAAATGCAAATCTAATTTGGCATAGGATCCCTTTGGGCTGAAATTTGCATTGGGCCAATAGCAGTTAAATATGTCTTTAACCCTTTGAGTGCCAACCAATATCCTAGGAACTTTGCTAAAATTGCCAAGGCATTTTGAGTTAAGGTTTTTAATTTTTTTTCCCCACATAAAGAGTGAATTCCTAGCATCTAATAGTGACACTGCTGGAGGAACGCAATAGCGCTCCCGGCACTTTTGGCAA
Organism: Myotis brandtii; assembly: GCF_000412655.1. Lineage (NCBI taxonomy): Eukaryota > Metazoa > Chordata > Mammalia > Chiroptera > Vespertilionidae > Myotis > Myotis brandtii. The sequence goes on along the minus strand of NW_005362269.1, from coordinate 14,405,899 downwards.
AAGACAGGAGGAGCGCAATCGCGCTCCCCGGCACTCTAGGGATTAATGATCCTCTCCCACCCCTTTACCAGTACTTAGCAAGATACCAAACTTTTATAACGCAGCTTTTTTTGAAGTTAACAGTCTAGCTAGATGGTAGCTAGGTATCTAATGCTGTTTACATAATCTATCTGATAAGAAACAGAATTCTTGGTAGTATTCTATGCTTATGGTAGTTCCGGATATTTTGTAATTTATGGGGAACTATTGGCAGCTCTCTTAGGCTCCTGTCAGAAATAGAATGGAGCTAGTTTTGTGTGGGTTTTTTTTAAACCAAATACACAGATCACAAGAGATTGTAGGAAATTCTCAGTCTAGAGAAGGTAATGTATATTTGCCATCAATAAAGTATACTTATGGAATGCATGTTTTATTTTTTAAATGTGTCCTTTGGTTCATTTTTTTCACCTTGGCAGTGGAGAGTTTTATTCTCAAAAGGTAAGAAATGTTTAGGTTATATGCAGTAAGTAGACTCCTTGTGCACTGATGACCTGCTTTTAACCTGTCCCTTGGCTAGAAGCAAAAAAGCTAGTTACTTGTCTGATTTCTTAGGAAACTAACATTTTCATAGCACATAAATAATGTTTGAGTTCCATGCCCCCACCCTCACCCCCACTTATTTTGGTCAGTGACAAAATGATAATTTTTTTAATGCACTGGAAAATGTAATAGTTGGTCGTTAGACCAATTGCTAAATGATAGGCATGACCATAATTAAGAATTTGTGACTTCTGTGTTCTGTTGCCTCCCCCATAGTTGTTTGTTTTTTTTAAAGAGAAACTTAATTTTTTAAATATTTTTTTATTGATTTTAGAGGAAGGGAGAGGGAGAGAGAGAGAAACGTCAATGTGAGAGAAGCATCCATCGGTTGCCTCCGATACACACCCCGACCTGGGACGAACCAGGGATCTTTAGGTGCACAGGCATTGTTCAACCAATTAAACCACACGGCCAGGGCCCCCATACTTTTTAATGGTGATTGTTTCTCTGGTATAAGGAAATGAATTCCAGAACTCTGCTGAGTTGGAAGGCTCCCTCCCTATCCCTATGCAAATAGTGATTTATTTATTTTTTGTGAGGGAGCCAATGGCTGAGTTTCCGTCCCTACCTTCCTAATAGTAAGAAAATTGGCGTAATTGAGATCCACTAGAAATATAGAGTGTCCCAAAATTCACACAAGATTTGCAATCATAGAAAGGACATGTAATGTTCTAGTTTACTAAGAAATATATTATCTGCAATATAGAATCTCTAGTTAACCTCCTTTTTAGAGCAGACACCACTAAAAGAACAGACATAGCTAATAGGCTAGATGTGAGAGGAATCATGGGTTTTTTGCACTGTTGATATAAAAGCTACCTCTGTGGGCAATAACCCTTAAGGAAATTGCATTATTTTTCCAATTTAATTTAGTTACTTTATAGAACCTCCTGTGTCTCTAGACCAGCGGTTCTCAACCTGTGGGTCGCGACCCCTTTGGGGGTCGAATGACCCTTTCACAGGGGTCGCCTAAATACATCCTGCATATCAGATATTTACATTAC
>NW_005362269.1:14398549-14404289 GCF_000412655.1 Myotis brandtii | reverse complement strand
TAAGAAGTAGCAACGAAAATAATTTTATGGTTGGGGGTCACCACAACATGAGGAATTGTATTAAAGGGTCGCGGCATTAGGAAGGTTGAGAACCACTGCTTTAGAACTTTATTCATGGTTTATTGTAAGAATTAAAAGTCCTTCACGTGTTACTGGACTTTTGCTTTTCAGAATGACAGCATTCAGGTATTTATAACCTAGGAGCAGTTAGGCTTCTGACTGGAAATGAAAATGGCATGAACTTTGAACCTGTTTATGCTGCCTCAGCTTTGTAGTTTGCTCTCTGAGTAACATTTTTATTTGTATGTATGTTTTGATGCCTGTGTGTTTGACACTGACAAAGGCCCAGAAGGAACAACTGTGAGTGTTAAGTGATTTTAATGTGTTTTGACTTTTAGAAAATAAAAGATTGTTAGCTTAACATCACCCTGTAGGGATTTTTCTATCCCAAATTTTACTTTATGTGGCAGTAATGATTTCTACCCCCTCTCCCATGAAGTCTGTAATCAAGCATTAATCAAATGGGAGAATTCATTTTGGTTATGTAACATGAGAAGGATCCTTATTTTATCTAATGCCCATTGAAAAGTACCCTAATATCTGCTCAACAGATTTGGAAAATTCTGAAGGAATCTCTGCTTTATTGGATCAATTGGGCCTATTTCATATTATTTTCTTTAACTGTGTTTATCCAAGCAAACACTTGGCTGTGAATGTCCCCTCTGTGACCGTCAGTATTGCTGCTTGCTCCTACTGATTTATTTGAATGAGGGGGAGAAGATTGATGCATAACTTTTTAAAAAATATGTTTTTATTGATTTCAGAGAGAAAGGGGGAGGGAGGGAGGGGGGGGAGAGAGAGAGAAACATCAGTGATGAGAGAGAATCATTGATTGGCCACCTCCTGCTTGCCCCACACTGGGGATCGAGCCCGCAACCTGGGCACGTGTGTGCCCTGACCAGGAATCAAACCGTGACCTCCTGGTTCATAGGTCGATGCTATAAGCCATGCTGGCAGGGCTTATTTTACTTTTTTAAAAAAAATATGTTTATAAGTATTTCATAAAGAAAAAGGAATGCCTTGATAGGAATTAAAAGGCCCTGGGCCTTCTCTGTATGGGTTTTTAGAAAAGATGTAAAAACATTTTGAAGGGAGAAGGGGTGTTATGTTTTACCCCATACATAGAAGATATGTTTTAACTCATAAATATTATGGACTAATGATTGAGGGTAAATGAAGTTTGTGGCTAATTAACTCATTTCTAATTTGCATTTCCCAAAATATACTTATATATTTTTCCTGTTTTTATCCACAGCTTTCCCATGGTTTGGCATGGACATTGGGGGAACTCTAGTAAAACTCTCATATTTTGAACCGATTGATATCACAGCAGAGGAAGAACAAGAAGAAGTTGAGAGCTTGAAAAGTATCCGGAAATATTTGACTTCTAATGTAGCATATGGATCCACAGGTATTCGGGATGTACACCTTGAACTGAAGGATTTAACACTTTTTGGCCGAAGAGGGAACCTGCACTTTATCAGATTTCCAACCCAGGACCTGCCTACTTTTATCCAAATGGGAAGAGATAAAAACTTCTCCACATTACACACGGTGCTATGTGCTACAGGAGGTGGTGCTTACAAGTTTGAAAAAGATTTTCGCACAGTAGGTGTCTGTTACTCAAAGCCAGAAATTAATACCCAGTCTCTTCAGTTTTTAAATACGAGGCTAGGTTTCCATCCAGTGTGTTTCTTAGCTTAGTTCCTCCTGCTGATTCATGACTAGCTTTTGATTTGGGGCATTTAAACACCTTTATAAGTTAAGTAAGAAGTGCCAGATTTGGGGTCATTGTTGTATATGATATTTGCTAAAAACCTGCTCTTTTTAGGGACTGCAACAATAAAAAGAACTTTAATGAATTTGGCAATGTACAAAGCCAGATAGAAATGTGGCTTCAATTATTCTCACCATTATTGTATTATGTTTGCAGTTGTTGAGTATTAGCCATATAGTCATCTTCCCCAGAGCCACCTCCTTCCCCAACCCCACCTGAAGCCAGTGTCTTCTGATTAGTAGACACTTGATTGAAAGTCCGTTACCCCTTTTTTCCTGGTTTTATGTTACTGTCTCAAAGGTAATTTGGCAATTATTTGGATATGGCAAGAGGACTATGTAAGTGTTGATTTGGGTTATGTGCTAGTAGAGGTTTGCCAGGCTTCTAGTCCTTTTCATTATAATCAATATTTAAAAGTTGGTATTTGGGACTACTAAAATTTTTCCTTGAAAATATGCATGTATGCCATTTAATTTCTCAATTCATATAAGAAAAGTGTTAATAGAACAAAAGTGATCATTTATATATGGCTCACATAAACTACCCTCCTTGTAATTTAGGATTGTTTAAGAGTCTAAATGTTCATTATTATTTTTCTTTAATTGATAATCCTGATTTCAATTTATTGAGTAATTTAAACATACATTTTATCACTTTAAGACCGGTTTGTTTGGGCATATGTTCCAAAAGCTAGGAAAGATGTCGCATCCCAAGTCCCTGTCACTGAATGTTAATTTGGTCCTTTTATCCCATCTTCATGACAACTAAGATGTCCCCACAGATTTCCAAAATGCCTCCAGAGATAAAACCACCGTCACTGAGGCCACTGGACTAGATAAAGTCCCAAAGAGAATTTGACACAAAAGAAAAAAGTAAAAATGTGGGGGTCATAGAGGATTTTGAAGTTTTGTAAAGTACATGAAAATTATCTATACTAATAAAAGGGTAACATGCAAATTGGTCACTCCTGCTGATTCATGACTAGCTTTTGATTTGGGGCATTTAAACACCTTTATAAGTTAAGTAAGAAGTGCCAGATTTGGGGTCATTGTTGTATATGATATTTGCTAAAAACCTGCTCTTTTTAGGGACTGCAACAATAAAAAGAACTTTAATGAATTTGGCAATGTACAAAGCCAGATAGAAATGTGGCTTCAATTATTCTCACCATTATTGTATTATGTTTGCAGTTGTTGAGTATTAGCCATATAGTCATCTTCCCCAGAGCCACCTCCTTCCCCAACCCCACCTGAAGCCAGTGTCTTCTGATTAGTAGACACTTGATTGAAAGTCCGTTACCCCTTTTTTCCTGGTTTTATGTTACTGTCTCAAAGGTAATTTGGCAATTATTTGGATATGGCAAGAGGACTATGTAAGTGTTGATTTGGGTTATGTGCTAGTAGAGGTTTGCCAGGCTTCTAGTCCTTTTCATTATAATCAATATTTAAAAGTTGGTATTTGGGACTACTAAAATTTTTCCTTGAAAATATGCATGTATGCCATTTAATTTCTCAATTCATATAAGAAAAGTGTTAATAGAACAAAAGTGATCATTTATATATGGCTCACATAAACTACCCTCCTTGTAATTTAGGATTGTTTAAGAGTCTAAATGTTCATTATTATTTTTCTTTAATTGATAATCCTGATTTCAATTTATTGAGTAATTTAAACATACATTTTATCACTTTAAGACCGGTTTGTTTGGGCATATGTTCCAAAAGCTAGGAAAGATGTCGCATCCCAAGTCCCTGTCACTGAATGTTAATTTGGTCCTTTTATCCCATCTTCATGACAACTAAGATGTCCCCACAGATTTCCAAAATGCCTCCAGAAATAAAACCACCGTCACTGAGGCCACTGGACTAGATAAAGTCCCAAAGAGAATTTGACACAAAAGAAAAAAGTAAAAATGTGGGGGTCATAGAGGATTTTGAAGTTTTGTAAAGTACATGAAAATTATCTATACTAATAAAAGGGTAACATGCAAATTGGTCAGGACGCCCTCACAGTAACAACCAAACAGCAGGCTGCAAGGGGCGACAAGACTGGTGGGGGGGTTAGTTAGGGACGACCAAACGACTGAACAGCAGGCTGTATGGGGCGACCAGACCAACAGGGGAGGGGGGTAGTTAGGGGCAATCATGCAGGTAGGCAGGTGAGCAATTAGGAGCCAGCCGTTCCGGTTTGTGAGAGGGATCCTGGATTGGAGAGGGTGCAGGCTGGGCTGAGGGAGAACCCCCATCCCTCTGCATGAATTTGGTGCACCGGGCCTCTTGTACAGTATAATTGAGTCAGTATTTTGAATGCTGGTTATTGTTCACTTTATAAAATTTGTTGGTATTTTTTTTGCAGATTGGAAACCTCCACCTGCACAAACTGGATGAACTTGACTGTCTTGTAAAGGGCTTGCTGTATATAGATTCTGTCAGTTTCAATGGACAAGCAGAGTGCTATTATTTTGCTAATGCCTCAGAACCTGAGAGATGCCAAAAGATGCCTTTTAACCTGGACGACCCCTATCCACTGCTGGTAGTGAACATTGGCTCGGGAGTCAGTATTCTAGCAGTCCATTCCAAAGACAACTACAAACGAGTAACTGGGACAAGGTAAGTAACGTTTTTCTTTTTGCAGCATTCACACTGTGTTACGAAATCAATCTATTAATACTAGATTCATCAGAAAAATATATATTTGTGCAAAAATGTAGATGTGCAAATATAAATTAAAGCGTTGCAGATAATATCATGTAATGACTCAATTTAATATCATTAAATATTTATATTGGATTATTGCCAATTGGCATTAAACCTTCCATAATGTTAAGTGAATTTTTGCCCTGGCCAGTTGAGCATCATCCTGTGTACCAAAAGATTGCCGGTTCAATTCCTGGTCAAGGCACATACCCAGGTTGCGGGTTCATTCCTGGTCGGGGTGCATAAGGGAGGCATCCCATTAAGGTTTCTCTCATATCACTGTTTCTTTCTTTCTCTCCCTCTCACTTCCTTTCTCTCTAAATTCAATAAAAACATAAATTGAATTTTTGTCTGAAATCGTTCCAGTGACTTTTATTTTACAAAGCATTTTTCTTGCCTTTTTTTTTTTTTTTTTACATTTTTATAGGTGTATTTAAGCCTAAAGCTTGCCATCTGCTGGTTTCATGCAGAGTATTGGGTAACGTTATAGGATGAATTAGTATGCGCTCTTTATGGGATAACATTAATGTTCCAAATATCCCTTCAAATTTTCTATACTACCTGAAATATGAATGTGAAATGAGATTTTAAATTTTTTCTTATCATTCTGATATATACTTGATTGACATTTAAGGAGGGTGGAGACTCCTTTATTTAATTTAGATCGATTTGGGGATATTTCAGATTGATTTGTGGAAAGCTCATTTCAATTTTTTTAAATATATTTTTTATTGAATTCAGAGAGGAAGGGAGAGAGAGAGAGATAGAAACACCAATCATTAGGGGAGAAACCAAGAGGCGGCATAGGGTAAACACTGGAGATTGCTGCCTCACACAACCACTTCAAAAATACAACTAAAAGACAGAACGGACATCATCCAGAACCACAGGAAGGCTGGCTGAGTGGAAATTCTACAACTACAAGGAAAGAGAAAAGCACACTGAGACTCAGAGTAGGTGCGGAGGTACATGAAGAGAGGGCTGGCGGCTGAGGACACGGTTGTCTTTTTCAATCGGGGAGGGAGTCTCAAGCTCTGAGCTCCAGTTCCGGGTGAGTCTCTGGGGACCCATACTCATACGGGAGAAACAGGACTGTCTGGCATCAGTCGGAACTCGAGGGCAGCTTTCTCTCGGAGGCGCTCGCAGCGATTGCCGGGGCCTCTGAGGGCAGGACTGAGAGCAGCCATAACTGCTCGCTCCACCCGCC
>NW_005362269.1:14396461-14397154 GCF_000412655.1 Myotis brandtii | reverse complement strand
AATCTAAAAATCAAGTGAATAAATAATCTGATGAACAGAATAAACTGGTGATTATAATAGAATCAGGGGCATAGAAAGGGAGTGGACTGACTATTCTTGGGGGGGAAAGGGGTGTGGAGGATGCGGGAAGAGACTGGACAAAAATCGTGCACCTATGAATGAGGACAGTGGGGGCGGTGAGGGTGGAAGGTGGAGGGGAGCTATGGGGGGAAAAAGGAGGAACAACTGTAATAATCTGAACAATAAAGATTTAATTTAAAAAAAAAAGAAACACCAATGATTAGAGAGAATCATTGATTGACTGCCTTCTGCACACCCCCCAACCAGGAATCAAGCCTGCAACCCAGGCATGTGCCCTTGACTGGAATCAAACCAGGACTCTTCAGTCCGCAAGCCAATGCTCTATCCACTGAGCCAAACCGGCTAGGGCCTCATTTATATTTTAAAGTAGCACTCCTATTTAAATAATACTTAAGTTTAATAAAATTATTTTCTTTTTGTGGTGGTTAAAAATCTACCTCCATTGTAATTATGCCAAAGAATTACAGGAACGTACCATAGTTCCCTTTTATCTGTGGTTTTGCTTTCTGCAGTTTCTGTTACTGTAGTTTGAAAATATTAAATCACTAGAGGCCCGGTGCATGAAATTCGTGCACTGGGGGGGGGGGGGGGGGCCACCCCCACCCCCCCGCC